>NC_079395.1:3993033-4295533 GCF_029220125.1 Pseudoliparis swirei
GAAAAACAGGTTTGAAATCGGCTCAGACGGCTGAATAAAGATATTTAGTATTTTTTTTAATCCTTTAAAAAAAAAAGATGCAATGGAGTTAAGATTTAGTTCTTTTCGCTTTTCTTTTTTTTACATAACAGAAAAGCAACCAAACATTCCTTTAATGACACAAAACACATCTAAAATGTTGAATATATATAAATATATATACACATTTATATATAAGTTCAATAAAAAAAGTGTCCGAGTGAAAATGTATGACAACAATGTTGTTATGTACAACACACATTGTTTGACACAGTTTTTAGTAAACAAACATGATTAGTGGAGTTTGTTAATGATTCCAAAATAAAAGTCAGTCAGTAACGGTGCGAGTGACAGCGCCCCCTGCTGAACTTCTAAAATAATGCAACACAGCGTCTTAAACTGTTTCTGCTTCGCAGTGATGTTTCAGAATGTAAACAAGAGCCAAATAAAAGGAAAATGTAAAGATGTGTTGGAGCCGTTAGCTCTTTATTAAGAAAGTTAATCTAGGATTTTATTATGAGTCTTCAAAGGACATGCTTTTCACAATAAAAGCAGCTACTCTGCAGAAAACAGTTTCTGGATGGTGTGTTTGGCAAACAGTTGGTGGAGCTACCAGAACACCGACTGCTGAGTAGCCGCTGCATCCTAGCCAATGCATCCTAGCCGCTGCATCCTAGCCAATGCATCCTAGCCAATGCATCCTAGCCAATGCATCCTAGCCGCTGCATCCTAGCCGCTGCATCCTAGCCGCTGCATCCTAGCCGCTGCATCCTAGCCAATGCATCCTAGCCGCTGCATCCTAGCCAATGCATCCTAGCTGCTGCATCCTAGCCGCTGCATCCTAGCCGCTGCATCCTAGCCGCTGCATCCTAGCCGCTGCATCCTAGCCGCTGCATCTTAGTGAGTTTCATTTGGGTTTTGAAGTGTCGTACACAAAAGGAGTCCCAGTGGATGGCCTGCATACATCGCCGCCTGTTTTTGAGTGTTACGTCACCTTGCAGGCCAGTAATGTCCGTAAGGGGGCGGGGCCTATTGTGGTTGTTGCAGACACACACATGGTGTAGATCTGCACTCCACTGGGTTAAATCACGTTTGTGAACTTTGGGTGTCAAATTGTGTTTCATATACAGAACTGTATAAAAAGGTCCAAGGGCTCCACGACATCGGAACAAATCAACACTAAACTTCCAGAAATGTAGAAGAGGACTTTCTGGGGCTGTTTCTACTTGTTGGTTCCATGAAACAAAACCCTATTGCTTCAGTATGCAATGGGATTTAAGAAAATATGGTGCTTTGCATCAACAGCTTATGTTGCATGACAACCTCAGATCCGTGAAGAAACGGTTTGGTGTGGACGAGCGCAGGGTAGGAAATGTACTTTTCTTTTAGGGGGCACATTATGAAACTTGTGAAATAACATTTATTCTTTGTTTAAAAATAATAAATATACTTATTTAGGCTTTGAGTAAATGAGAAATTGTCATAAGAATGGCAATAATAAGACTGTTAGGTAGTAGTCTACAGATTCAAAGTGTTTTCTTAGATCTTTTTAACAAAAAACAAACAGAAAACATAATTTAGACAATCATATTAAATGTTCTTCTTTCTTTGTAGTTGTTTATTATTACATTTTTTTAAACAACTATGAACAATTATAACTTATTTGTTAGTTTTTTCATAATAAAAATATATATTTATTGATTCTTTGTGTGTACCTACCTAGTACAGGAAGTACGGATAGGACACACAAAGAACAAAAAGTAAATGCTATCAAATTCTGAAAATTCTGGGGTAATTTTGTGCCTCTCTCCTAGTGATATCAGGGGGGAAATTATATTTCTTCGGGGCAGTTTTGCCCTTTGCCCTGGTGTATTTCCGACCCTGGACGAGCTGGACGGTTTGGCACAGAGTTCTGACCTCCGCCTCATCCGACAGCGACTGAGAACCAGACCCGAACCCCTTAGCGGCGGAGTCGGCTGAGGGGGAGCTAATCCCTCCAGACGCCGTAAATACAAGATGAATGTGCGAGAGAAATACGCCTGTTTGTGTTCCTGTGTTTCCCTCAGTCGGATGTGGGAGTGCTTCGTCACCGTGTCGTTACCTTGATGGCCTTATTGACCGAGGACTTCTTCAGCCCCGTCTGGTTGAACTCTAATGGATTGCACTTTGATTTCCCCCCAGGGACAAGGCAGGAGAGAGCAAACAACACACACACATAACACCAGTGGGTTATTAGGGAGAAGAGGGGGAGGGGAGGGCCATGCGAGGGAGGAGGAAGAGGAGGGTGAGTACAAAGAAATCGCCAAATGATAAGACACAACGAGACAGACATGGACGATCACATGGTTATTATGTCATTCCCCAATTTCACCTGGACATGAGAGAATAGAGCCGAAACAATACTGGATTCATGAAGACGATATTTATAATAACTTTTTTAAATATTAATAAAAAAGATGTTATAATGATAAAACAATGATTGAGAACTTTGTTATTTCAATTAACATTTTTTTATTTATTTATCATCTCTTGAAAATGTTCCCAGTTCATGATTAACTGAAGACAAGGTTAGATTAAGAAATCTGGAAATGTTAGTTATTGTAAAAATGTGAAGCATGCAAAACATTTTTTTTTTTATCTGTCAATATATATATATAAATGCCAAAAAGATATCTGCTCTCAACTGATGTCGGCTGACACATGTTGGTTGGACTCCAGTTCAAATACCACAGCATTAGATTGAAGTCATTGATTCATTAACATGGAGAGAGATTAGGTGAAGATCAGAGGAAAGGAATCACCCTGATCAAAGAGGTGGCGTTATGCTGAGGTCATGATTGGGCAACATTAATACATTTATATTAGTGTGAAAGACAATGATGTTACAAGCAAGCACAAACAACACAAGTATTACCTTTGGTGGCGGACTATCGTGACTGACCGTCGTTTTTATTTACCTGGTGGACGCAGGTACGTCAATGTACACAAGTATGAATGAAACGACAGCTGTGACCTCGCGGTTAAAATTGTTCTTGAAAAACTGCAAAACGACAAATAAAAGCTTGTCTGCGAATTATTTTAATTAAATTGTACCGAAATGTATTTGTCCGCTCTGATCTAACATGAATAGGATTTTAAAGAAAAACACACTGACGAGTAATGGCGGCGGCGTGCAACGCGGCGTGCCATGATTCTATGCGACCAGACAAAAAATTGGGGACGGTTTAAAAAAGGGGAAATTCACCCTAAAATTCAAAATATATATTGTTCTTATCCCCGTCAAACTGTTTATCAATATAGATTGTTTTTTTGCTGAATTGTGTTTTCCTTCTCCTCAAATATAATGTAACTAGAAGCGATTTTTTTTTTTAAACCTACAATTTAAAAAACACACGCAGCCACACAGCCAATCAGTGAAGAGAGTCCAGTGACTCCGGTGACGTGTTGACCAACACCGCAAAGAGTTTCTTCGCACGAACATGTAATTATTTGGGTGTGTTTCTGTCGGACGAAGCTGGGTTAGAGGGACATTAACTCACCGGTGACCCCGGTGGCGAACAGACAGAACTGCATCACGTGTTCAAGAGTCAACGCCATGTTCCCCGTCAACAAGGTCATGTGCATTCTTCTTCTTTTTTTAAAATCGATGCAATAGATTTGCTTCAGTATTTTTTTCACGGAGCGATGAGCGATGTGCTGCCCCCTGCTGGCCGAGTCGGGAGGTGAACAACCACATGGGAGACTGAGTGGGGGAAATCTGTTCACACACAATGAGTTTATGCAGGAAGGATGGAGGGGAAAGCAATCCACGGAGAATTCACCCTCCCTGTGTCTCTGATAAATATACGTAAACAACGTAAAATATATATGTGTTAACTTACGGTTGTGAGAATTTGTCAACTTTGACAAATATTCTTTTTCAAATATTGTCTACATGATGACAAACAGAGATAAAACTATTTTCAAATCGTATTTATCCTATTCTGGACAAACAATGCGTTTCCAAAAATGCAATAAAAAAACAAAACTGTCGCAATATCTTCATTTTTTATGTTTCTCTGCATTCTTAAAAAAATATGTAATGTATTGAAGTGGTTTGCTTGCAATTATATAAAATTGTCAAATTTGTTCTTAACTTGATGAAACTAAAATATAAAGATGTTTTGTCAACTGAAGAATTGTTAAAATAAGACGACATTAAGTAAACATGTGTGAAACTCACATCTCAGGACAAACTCGGACATGAACGATCACTAAAACTAGAGTTGTGAATCTTCACCGGCCTTTTTGATTCCATCACCAATTCACCAAGATTAAAAAGTATAACAATTCATCATTCGAGCAAAATGTTCCAGTGACTTATAAAACTATCGCTTATTTATTGTGGAAAATTAACAATCAATTTTTAAGCACAACAAAATCAGTTAATTAGAAATCAAAGGTCACCCACGTTGGCCGAATAACTTCTATTGCATCGATGCATAGAATCAAGATATTTCGGCTTTGTAACCAGTCAAACTCCAGCAGATAACAGAAGGTGATATTAATGAACTCTCTCATGCTCATGAGTCAGGCTTCATGCTCGTCAGGCAAAAAAAAGAAACCACAAGCAAAATGTCAACTCAAAGGACCCGGAGCAGAAAACAGCCAGCGGACTCACAAATAAGGTCCTATAGAGAGAGGCGGTGTTCTCGCAGAACACGAGGCCCGCCGCCCGCCTCTCTTTTAAGTAGCCAGAGCCCAAGTTCCCCTCGAAGACGCTCTTCAGAGGGGGGAGGGGAAGAGGAGGTGGTGAGAAAGAAGAAGAAGAAGAGGAGGAAGGTGCAGAGTTTACTCACTAGCAGAAAGAGGGTTTTTTTTACTGAATACTGGTTCTGTATGAGACCAAGTGGACTTGAAGGAGCCGTGAGAGTTTAGTTATAAGAGAAAAGAAACCGTTTGCTGCAGGACAGGGTGTCTACAGGAATAAACCAGTGAAATTTAAGACTTTTTAAGACTTTTTAAGACCACGTCTAAATAAAATTTAAGACCTAACTTACGATGGAAATATACATTAATCTAAATTAATTAATTCAAAGTAAACACACTGATGTCTGTTCAAAATTAACAGTATGGTGTAATGCAAAAGGATAACACAAATGTCATTGCTGTTGTAAATTATATTTATTAATACATTTTCAGAACATTTAAGTCCCATGAACAAATGTCTATAAAATTAAGTAAATATAGTTAAAAAATACAGGCAACATAGTTCCTTTTGAACAAAAAATCTGTAAAATAACATAAATAACAATTCCAGCTGCTTTTAAAATGCAAATTAATTTACATAATATAATGTATGTGTGTGTGTGTGTGTGTGAGTTCTCATGTCTCTATGTGATGGATGTTTGTGCACAGGTTCATGTCTACTCCTGAGCTTTTGTGAATATACGAGGAAAACAATCCTTTTCAAACTGTATGAATATAAAAACTTCCAGTTGACATTTGGTCCATTCTCCTGGAAAAAAGAAGAAAAAAAAGGCAGACATTAGCCAACAGTCACCACATCTCTTATGACACCACCACTTCAGATTAATGTCAGACTGGATCAATAGGAATGAATACTATTTTTACAAATTAAGCAACGTGAGCCATCCCTTGAGCCTAGTGAACACTATGTAGACATATTGACAGGTAAACACTCTACTACCATTCTAAAACTATTTTTAATTAGTCTAATTCATGTGTAGTGCGCCTATGCATAGCTGTTATTAACTTGACACATGAGTAAAGCTTAACTATATGATACACATACTCATATACAAGAGGTTAGTTAATACATATATATTTATGTTAGACTTACTTTGAGATGCTGAAGTAGGTCCTGGGCGTGTCATGGCCCATGAGCTCCATAGGATCCTGACGGGACCTGGTCATGTCACCAATAGCGCACATGAAGTCCAGCTGTCTGCTCGCGCTGGTCTGGTCCAGAGTCTCGTGGAACAGAATGAAGAACGCGCCGCAGCGTTGGTCTTCGGTGATGAGCTCTTTGTTGCACGGCGCTGGATTTCCTCCGGTGACCTCCAGCGTTGTAGCGTTGACGTTGTTGCCGGCGGCGGAGCAGGAGCTCGCGGCGGAGCAGGAGCTCGCGGCGGAGCAGGAGCTAGCGGCGGAGCAGCAGCTAGCCCAGCGGGCTGCTGGCGGCGCTAGTCTCTGTGCTTCTTGCTCTACGTGAGATTCCACCGCTGGAAAGTCTCCCGACACATAACGCAGCTTCAGAAGCATTTCACCGACCGTGACCAGAAACACTCGTTCTTTTCAAGCCGTTGTTGAACTTGCATCCCCCATGTTTTCTAAAGTAGCCGATGCTTCACGTTGTAGGGGATGGGACCGAATACGCGGGGCCCCTTTAAGAGAAGGGGCGTGGCCCCGGTGACACCAGAGACGCCGCAGAGCAACCGGAGCAAAATACGGACCTGGCGGAACAGATTGCCTCATATTCCTAATGACATGACACCCAAAAAATTTAAGACCAATCCAATCTGAATTTAAGACAATTTAAGACTTTTTAAGGCCTTATTTTTAGGAAAAGCAATTTAAGACTTTTTAAGACTGCAGGAAACAAATAGATTTGAGTTTTTAGATTTTTTTTGCTGATTGAAATAATAAAATAATCTGAAATAAAAAACACATTTTCTCTTTCAATGTTCCGTTACATCATCACGGTTTAAGCCACTTGGTCCAATAAAAACAAATCGAGGCTCATAAAAGGCGTCTCCTCATTATTGTCGAGCCCTCGACGTGCGCAGAGGTCATGATTCCATGTGAAGGTCACGTGACCGACGGCTTTAACACCGTTTTAGAGTCTCGATTTGATTGGTTGAAGTTTTTTAAATAATAAAATAAAGTTAAACAAGTAATTTAGCCTGAATTATAATTTTTATATACAGGACTGTCTCAGAAAATTAGAATATTGTGATAAAGTTCTTTATTTTCTGTAATGCAATTAAAAAAACAAAAATGTCATGCATTCTGGATTCATTACAAATCAACTGAAATATTGCAAGCCTTTTATTCTTTTAATATTGCTGATTATGGCTTACAGCTTAAGAAAACTCTAAAATCCTATCTCATAAAATGTTAATATTTCCTCAGACCAAGTAAAAAAAAAGATTTATAACAGCTGAGTGTTTGTCAAGGCTCAGGAAACCCGTGCAGGTGTTTCGAGTTAATTAGACAATTCAAGTGATTTGTTTAATACCCTACTAGTATACTTTTTCATGATATTCTAATATTTAGAGATAGGATATTTGAGTTTTCTTAAGCTGTAAGCCATAATCAGCAATAAATCAGAATAAAAGGCTTGCAATATTTCAGTTGATTTGTAATGAATCCAGAATGCATGACATTTTTGTTTTTTTAATTGCATTACAGAAAATAAAGAACTTCATCACAATATTCTAATTTTCTGAGACAGTCCTGTATATATATACACACATATAAATATATATATATACCCATATAAATATATATCTATATATAAAATGTTGGTGAACTTATGGACATTTTTAAAAGTGTAAAACCTGAAGCCAGAAGAACACGCACACAAATACATATATATATATTCTAATTATTCTCAGTCTTCTCTCTGCAGCTTTAAGAAGAGATGGTTTGAGGAAGAGGAGAGAAGTTCAGACGAGAAGATGGAAGGTGGAGTGAGGTGAAATGAACTCGAGCTGTTCCCAAGAACGCTCGTTTTAAGCAACCTGGAGCACCAGACGGGTGGGATACTAAGAGAAAAAAACCTCTTGACATTAAGTACTGACCACACAACAACAAAGGCCCAAACAGCTCCAATTAATACACAAGAAATAAAGAAAATAATAATGTGCTAATTATAATTTTCCCTTTTCCCCCACCCCATTTCTTTCATAAATTTTCATTTAATAGTACAAATTATTTAAAACTTTATACTGCATGTGTATGTAATGTAAGCAATACTCTTTTTTTATAATAAATGTACTATAAATTACAAAAATAAATAAAATAGGAGAAAATGCCTCAAAAGTTTGACTTGTCCCGTCTAATAATCTTATTTAAATTATTTTCAGCATCAGATTGACATTTCTTCTCAGCCGGGCTCAAAACACTCTGTTAATTATTTATTATGTCCAGCAGCGTTAGCTGTAAACTGAACTCGGGAGTTTCCTCGACTTACCGGCAGGTTTCTGGCTGAATCGAGGAAGATGACGAGCAGCGCGGACGATAGGCCGTCGTTGGCTTGACCGCGCTCGGCTTTGACGGACGCCAGAACCTGAGAGACGGGAGGAGAAGACGCTGCTTTGTGTCTGTATTTATTTATTTTTATATATATATATATAAATAAATAAATATAAATATATACATATATAAATATATACAGTATCTACATATACATATTTACACACTACTGGTCGAAAGTTTTAGAACACCTACATTTCTCCAGTTTTTATTGAAATGTACAGTTTAATTTCTCAATGTTCTCTGAAATCAAAGCACAGAAAAAAATAAACGATTGGAGATCTTTAAAAATAAATCACAAAATCATTTTGTTTAACGTGTTATAATCACATTGTCATGTAATCTACATCTTTGACTCATCAAAGTAGCCGAACACACTCGCGTCATGCTTTCTGCAATGGAAATTATTTTGTTCCCAACTCTGAAATGTTCATTATTTTTCAGTTTTTGGTGACCTAAACTTTGCCGCTGACCTTTGAACCATGTCAGCTTTTTCACTTGAACTGCTTACATTTCAATAAAAACTGGAAAAATAGAGGAAGTGTTCCAAAACCTTTGACCGGTAGTGTATATTGTTCTATTAGTATTAATTGAGCGGCGTGTACCTGGTCCAGCTTCTCCGGTGTGGACAGCAGAGACAGCCACTCCAGTTTGAGGTGCAGCTTCCCCGTCGCCACGTCCTCGATCACGAACCACTGCAGACCGACAGACGGTGACGTCTCAGACACAGACAACCGTCTCTGCCGACGCTCATAACACAACAATGATTCATGCATCGGGCCTCCACTGTCATTTATAGTGTCGTTATTATTATTCATGTGTATTTTAGCGTCTAGCTTTAGTGGCACGATGACATGACGCGATAAACACGTCAAAATAAAAAGAGCGTTCATATTTTTAGTTTCACTATTGATATTGATTTTGTCTGTAAATCTCTCCCTTCTTTTAATAATAGGAAACATATCATAAAAACAATATTTCTATGTATGTATATACATATTTTCATATATGCAACTGATTTATATTTTTTTTTGAAAGGATTTATATATATACATATATATATATGTATACATGCGTGTATAAATGTGTGTGTATATATTGTAGAAATGTGTTTATTTCTATATCTTTTCTAATAGTTTCCCTCATTTACAACCGTGATGCACATTTTACACGATTTTTCCCGAAATTATATATATTTATATGTATAGAAATATTTATATATCTATAAATGTATACATATAAATAAATATATTATAAATAAAAATATTATATATGTATAAATATATATATATATTTATTTATTTATACAAACATATTTATACATATAAATGTATATACTTACTGCAAGAATCTTTGTAAAATGTGCATCACGGTTGTAAATGAGGGGAAACTATTAGAACTAACAAAAACTTCATCATCAGACCGTCCGATGCGTTTGAGTGACAGGTGGCCTCTGGGTAACGAGCAGCCTGTAAACGTCGTAAACACACGAGTCCTTAAAGGGAGCGAGGAGACGCAGGTTACCTCATCGACCTTCTGCTCCTTCTGGAGCTCCGCCAAGTCGATCCCCAGGCTGGGAAACAAAGTCACAAACTGGTATCAGTGCTTATTAAACTAAACGAACACGTGATGAACTATTTATTTCCCGAGTTTTCAAACGCAACGTTATTGTTTTATCTGAGTTTCCGTCAATGAGTCGTCGGTTCAAGGTTCCCACCGGAGCCGTACCTTCCCAGGAAGTCGTCTTTATCGGTGTCTTCGTCAAACAGCTCGATCTCCAGGTTGGGAGACGTGTTCGCGTAGATCAAGGCCTGAAAAGATATCGAAACACACTCATGTGAGCGCGTCTCACACACACACATTCTCCGTCAGACCCCCCCCCCCTCACCTCGTACACCTCATTCCACTTGGGGTTGACGGTATCGTGGATGACTTTGCTCTGGAAGACATGGGTCCCGATCTTGATGAACCCGTAGGGGTCCGACTTGCCCTTGATGAGCCCCCCGAGGAACTTGTCTTTGCCCAGCAGGTCCTGGGCCTCGATGAAGTGGATCCTCAGGATGCCCTGAGGTCAGAGAGCAGACATTCAACTTCCGGTTCTAGTCTGTTTTTATAAAAGGTCATCAAGCAGGTCTCGTATAGAATCAAAGAGTTACCTTAGAAGCTATAATTTACTATCAATAAAAACGTTTGTTCATGTTGGACCTTTAAAGTCGAGAATCCAAAAGTAAAGTATATTATTACTTCTTATTAATAATTATTATTGTTCACATTCATGTTTAAATGATTTTAACAAGAAATACAAATACGAATCTCAAAAAAATTCACGGCAATTCTACAATTTTTTTAAATGCGCTTATTGATTATTAAAAACTAGAAGTGACGACAGTGCGTGTGCGTGTGTCTGCGTGTGTCACCTTGGGCATGGGGAAGCGGAGCTGGGCCAGCTGGCTCTCTTCGACCAGAGGGATAGTGATGCGGTTGGGCAGAACCATCTGGCTGGAGATGATGTCCTGGACGATGGTGTCAAACAATCCACTGAGGAGGAGGAGTGAGAAAGCATTTAGAAAAAAATAATGATTTTTTTTCTTTAAATCTATAGACAGAAAGTTATTAAAATTGGAAAGAGCATTTTAAACTCCTGATCATTGTCTTGATTACTTAACAGTTGAAAAGAAAAGTTGCCAAGTTTCTTTCAAGTTTAAATTGAAGTTCCTATTGTTTATCTGTGAAAACAGACCATTATTACACCAACACTTACATAATAACTAAAGACAGTTGACTGAGCCGTTGACACACAAGAAATGTTTTTGTTGTTGTTGTTTTTTATCTACCAAAATGAAAAATATTTTCTTTGCTGTAAATAATAATAAATGTTGAAAAAAAAAGTTTTATCTTATTTTTTCATAATTCTTTTAATATTACATACATTTTTGAACAACAAAACACACTAAACTAAAGTATAAACAGCTTCTTATTTTTTCATCTAATGTAAATATTAACTGCATATTAAATGTAGTTCCCTTGTTTTCCTACAGTGTGTTTTATACAAGACGCATCATGAACGACACTCCTCCCACGTCCACTAGGGGGCAGCAGCAACCTGCATTCAAATCACAGCTTCTCTGAGAGAGCTGATCGCGGGTCAGGTTCAGAAGGAAACGTCACACTAATGCAAAGTTAAGCTGACTCCGGGTCTGCTGACACAACAACAACAACAACAACAACAACAACGGGCGACCTCGTGTGATCCTGCTCCTTCAGAGGAAATGCAAATAATCACAGGAGGAAAAAGTGAGGGGCACCTCACACAGGAAGGAGAGTGAGGAGGGTGGGGCGAGAGACACACGCACACGCACGCGCACACGCACACACGCTCTGGTGTT
This sequence comes from Pseudoliparis swirei, assembly GCF_029220125.1. Classification (NCBI taxonomy): domain Eukaryota; kingdom Metazoa; phylum Chordata; class Actinopteri; order Perciformes; family Liparidae; genus Pseudoliparis; species Pseudoliparis swirei. The sequence goes on from NC_079395.1 coordinate 4,004,697, forward strand.
TTCACACAAACCCGTCGAACAAGGAAAGCTACATTTCACAGGGCGGAGAGTCTTTTGGAAACCGCAGAGTGAAGCAACCAAAGAGTGAAGAGCAACAGGTCAACGTGGAGGGGTGCAGCACTTTATTGTCATGTTGCGTGGATAATCTTGTTGGATTACAATTTTTTTAAATATATCAAAAGTCAGATTCTAAAGATACAAGATCCGACTTCAGGTTCAACTGGAGCTTGTTTTCAAACTGAAATATCAACATCGTGACGTTATGTCGAGACATTCGTGGTCCCCAGGTTATGAATCCTCATGACTTTCGTGGGGAGGGGGAGGAAGGGGCGGGGCTTAGGTTAGCCTCGATAGCTATTGGACAAGGCGACGTAACGTTTGCCGCACACGTTCGCGCTCCCCTCCTGGACACTTTGACCTGCTGGAAATTGAATTTGGTCACTGCCTTGTGTATATATTTAGCTTCCTCTGTATATTTAGTATTTTAGTATTGTTATTGTGTTTTGCGTTGCATACTTTTATTTGTATTAATGCTCTAATGTTGGTTATTTAATGTGCACCCGCTGCTGTGATCCTGAAATGTTCCCACTGTGGGACAAATGAAGGAATATCTCATTTTAAAGAAATGGATCGTAACATCGTCACGTTCCATCAACGCCATCGGGTCGCGTTTATTTTCTCTTCACTACTTTGGGTCTCTTTAAGTTTAAAAAAAAATATCTACACATAATTTCTCCTCGACTGTATTTTGCTCGATTAGCGGCGACTAGCGAACGTTAGTGCGCCGCAAACGCGGTAAACGTCCCACGACCGCCTCCTCGCAGCGCGTTTTTTCTGAGGGAGGATCGTCGGTCTGTGCGACGCGGACCTCCTCTACGTGTGTCGCTCATGGTGGAAAAAAACAAACATGGAACAGGTATGAAGAGTCGCCCAGATAGAGAATAAAAAACTAAATAAGGGGTGATGCTAGTTCATCATAAACCATCATCAAACATCTTAATCTGGACTTCAATGAGGTTTAGTGAAAGCTAAAAAAAAATAACTCAAAGGAACCATCAAAGCATCGCCGAGGGCATGCGGAGTGATTTAGCTCCCAGCATGCATTGCACTAGACGTGTAAACTACGGAAGACGAGACTGTGCCGTCTACTCGTTGAAGTTGCGTCTGGAAACGTTTCTTTCTGTCGTTTCTCTCCAGATGTCCGTCGGCACTCGGCTCTCTTTTTCCATTAATCGCCGTGACTATAAATAACCACGACGACATAAAAAAGGTCTTAATCCACCGTGTGATCCGGTGGTTAAAAGGGACGGTTTCAGCAGAAGAGCCACCGGCAACGTCATTCTGTCATCAAGCGGAACGGGGAGGAGGAGGAGCTGTTCCACGCTGACATCACACATTCATTTCACCACACACTCACTTGATACCAGGAATGTCCAGCATGTTGGTGAGTCCCGTCCAATTGATGTCCAGGAACTGAGAGAGAGAGAGAAAAAGAAAAAAAATTATTAAAAAAAGACGAGAGCAGTTTACTCGGCGGTTCGTGAGAGCAAACATGACATTAGGTCACGTGACCAGCGGCCGCACTAAACCCGCACATCTCACAATAGTGAATATTTTAGGATCAAAATGTCGATTTTTTTCCACCGAGATTCTCAAACGATACGGAAGTCGGCCGAAGCCGAGAAGCGATTCACGTTTGAGGATTCGCGGGAGGAAACCGAACAAGTTCTTCCTGTTTAATGATATGAATCCCCCCGCCGACGGCAGCTTAGCGCGATACAATATTTCACGATGAGGGAAACTCGTTTTAAGATAATGGATCGTAAGGAGAATTCTGTTTATGGTAATGTTCTGGCTCTAAAAGAGTCAAAAATATGAATGAAGTGACACATTTATTGCGGTTCATCTGATTGTCAGAAGCTCAAATAAATAATTCTCCTCCCGCAATTTCCGTCTTATAATAAATGTGACGAGCAAACAAAAAAAATAGATAAAAGCGATCTCTTTGACACTAAAACCGTGTTTCTTCTTCTACACTTCATCCGCCTGCGAGCCAGCAGACATCGGGTTAGCCTTCACACAAACAGGAAGTATGTGGAAATGACATTACATTTTATTTGATCCGATTGTGTGTGTGTGTGTGATGCTAGTGAACCTGACTACACACATTAGATTGTGATGCGGTCATTTAAAGGTACAGACTCCTGAATCCACCGCTGACCTTGACCTTTCAGACCAAGCCTGACCCTTGACCCCGTGATGATAACCCTCATGGGAGGCGCCGCACACGAGGGCGTGCTAGTTGGCATTAATAAGCGCAGGTTTGCCCAGATGATGATGATGATGATGATGACACACCCTGACAGTCACCGAGTCGACTCTACAAGCCGACAGCAGCAACGATACCGGAAGCAACGGCTGTAGTTCAAGGAGAGGGAGTGGTAGAACTGGAATGTATCAATGAGGAGGGATGGAAGGATAAAAGGATAGATGGGAGGACAGATGGAAGGATAGAAAGGTGGATGGAAGGACAGATGGAAGGATGAAGGACAGATGGAAGTACAGATCGAAGGATGGATAAGATAGATGAAAGGATAGAAGGAAGGAAGGACAGAAAGACAGATGAAGGGATAGAAGGATGGATAAGATAGAAGGAAGGAAGGACAGATGGAAGGATAGAAAGACAGATGAAGGGATAGAAGGATGGATGGAAGGATAAAAAGGCGGATGGAAGGATAGAAAGGTGGATGGAAGGACAGATGGAAAAATAGAAGGATGGATGGAAAGACAGATGAGAGGATAGAAGGATGGATGGAAAGACAGATGGAAGGATAGAAAGGTGGATGGAAGGACAGATGGAAGGATGGACAGACGGCCGCGGGTCGTCGGGCATCAAACCAACGGTACGGCTCGAGCCGTTATTGTGAAGACAGCACGCTCTAAACACCGGCAGGTAGTTACCACGGTAACGTGAGCGTGGATTTAAGGTGGAATGAAGGGAACATGAACCATGAGTTTATAAGGAGGACATTTCTGTTTATGAATAAGCCAGAGACCGGGGTGTGTGTGTGTGTGTGTGTGTGTGTGTGTGTGTCAGTATGTTTAGGATTAGGAGTGACTGCAGACCGAAGATTATTAAAGAGGATTTAAATGTTAAGTGCTGGAAACCCCTTTACACAGCTGAAGATGAGGAGCACACACACACACACACTTTAATCTCGTGCTTTTGAAAGCAGAGTGGGTGCATGTCTTTCCGTGGCCTCTTTAGCGCTGGAGCCGCGGTGAAAGAAGAAGAAGAAGATTATCTAGAAGAAAAAGAAGATGATCAAGATGAAGATGAAGATGAATATTGATGACGATGTCAACTTTCCCAGGACAAATAAAACCGGTCTTAGTGGTTATTTAAAGGATCTGATGACATAACTGATGCTTTTTTTTAAATTATGGGCCAAACAATACAATTATGTATTAAACCCACTGCAAGAAAATCATCGTTTCGATAACAGAAAAGCCCAAAATCAATGAATCAAACGTGTCACATTGAACATTTCTTCAAAAAGGTTGTTTCTCTCTGGGCTCCAGTATCACAGCTGCATCTGGACGAGGCCGAAGGAAGGAAGGAGTCGGAGGAGGAATGTGCTGATAGAGGAGGACTGGGGCCCGGGAGCTGGTCTTTGGTAAGATAAAGATAAGTGTGATGATGTCACAAGCGACGGGCGGGGAAGTCACCGCCAGGCTTCATCAACAACATTATTACAACAAACTGAATATTTTGGGCCCCTGCAGAATTATTAAATCCTAATTTTTTTTTGTTTTCAATTTAAAATGTCAAACACGGTGCTGGATTATCAAAATAACATGTGCGATGACAATACTCTATTATTTAATACAATAAAAGAAATTTTAAACTAGAACGGGGACTCGGTAGAGCGCATACCTTCGCATGTCACAAGATTGGGCATTGAATTATGAACATGTTGGCATTAGTTGCATGCCAATTGGATAGAAATTGACCGTGCTATGGTAAAAAGAAGATGTTGACCTATCCATGACCTTGACCTTGACCTTTGACCCGATTGAGCCCAAAATCTAATCAAATGGTCCCCGGATAATAACCAAACATCCCACCAAATTTCATGCGATTCGGTTAAAAACTTTTTTTGTTATGCGAGTAACACGCATACAAATAAATAAATAAATAAATAAATACACGGCGATCAAAACATAACCTTCCGCATTTTCAATGCGAAGGTAAAAACAACTGACTGCTTATTTTTTGACGAAGAAAATCATTATTTTCGACATTAAATGTTTTCAAGTTGGAATATTTATTAAGAAACTGAAACAAACTGTCACAAAAAAAGAAGAAACGGGGGTCTGTACCTTTAAGAGGACGGACGGCTTTGGGAAGAAGCTGTGACTTTAATCATTTTCATAACCAGTGAATCTTTTTTCCCCGTTTGATTTTATGTAAATATTCGGGAGTTGTAAAACTGGAGATGTCAGTGCAGAGGAGAGGCGGGCGAGGAGGTCACGCTCAGAGGTCAAAGGTCACGCAGGTACTCACCGGTTTCTGGACGAAGAAGACGGACAGGGCTCCGATCAGAGGCATGTCCCCCAGCAGAGGCTCCATCACCACGCGCACCGTCCCCTGAAGCTGCACAGGGGGAACAAGTTACTAACCCTAACCCTTTTTCTTCTGTTGCCAAAATGCTGTTACACTTTTTGGGGACACACTGTAACAGTCAGGGGGGTTTATTGGCAGATATTGAATGAAATGTGCATAACTGAATATTAATCAGTGTATCTGAAACTAAACATGTTGCGTTTTCCTGAGCTTAGAAAAAGCCCAAAAACTTCTCGTTTTGTTTTGTAAACTTTTCTGACGGCTGAGTCGAAGCAGCCAGGAGGACGGAGGACAGAGGACATAGGAAAGAGGACAGAGGACAGGAATAGAGGATAGAGGACAGAGGACAGGAATAGAGGATAGGAGGACATGAGGATAGGAGGACACAAGATAGAGGACAGAGGATAGGAGGACATGAGGATAGAGGACAAGAGGATAGGAGGACAGAAGGATAGGTGGACAGAGGATAGAGGACACAGGATAGAGGACAGGAGGAAAAGAGGATAGAGGACAGGAGGAATCACTGAGACTGATGGACTTTGTAAAGTGTTGCAGCTCTAAAAACAATATGTAGCTGTATATTAACTATATATATATATAACTTCTCATTCTGTTGTAGAGGAGCAGAGCATCAATAAGAGACGCACACGGCTCCTTCCCGGCCTGCAGGCCACCGTAGTTCTCCAAAAGGGGAGGGGCCGAGCTGAAAGGGTATTTCATTGGTCGCAACCTGCCAAAAACCACTAGATGCCACGAAAAAGTACGTTAAAAAAAATAATAAATAGAGGACACTGCCCCTTTAAAATTAAAATTAAAATGGCTAAAACAAGGCTCAACAGTTCATTTGAGATTTGGTTTTATGCACCGATTACCGACTGAAGGGTCGGCGTGATGAAACCTCTGTGGCGCCCGAGAGTCACGAGGAGAGAAGAGCTCCAACCAACTGATGCAGAGATTTAAAAAATAACCCTTTCTTTTTGTGTTAAACAGTTGCAGACACGAGGGATCGCTCTCAGAAAAACGAGAGAATGTTTTCTCTTTTCTTTCTCAGCCGTGACTCAAAGCTCAGAAATGCAGCCGGCGCCTCCTGCAACGCCTCCATTTGAACCCGGCTCCCTCTGAGTAATCAAATACCAACATTTTAAATCATAGAGAAAAAAAGGGTGCAGTGGAAAGATTAAAAATAGATAGAGCATTTTGTTTATCCCCCCCGCCCTCTAGTCTGAGATAAGGATGTAAAAAAGGAGGATGCTTTTCTAGAACCGTGTGCAGAAGAAGAATCTCTCTCTCTCTGAAAAAGGGAGAGTTGGAAACTCATCACTCACAATAGGCTTGAGTCTGACTACTTCGGCAGCCAATGAGAAGCCGACACACGGGGAGGCAAATATTGACTCTGCCTCGAACACACAGACGTCTCCCTCCCCGCGACTCTTCCCCACTTTCTCTGAACCACCGATGCGGGCCGACAGACGGGTGGACCGCGTCTCTTTTATCAGTGCAGAGTCAACACGTTATGTAACGGCGGCGCGGCGGCGGTCGAAGGGTTAACGCGCCGGTCACGGTCGAAGCGACAATGACGTCGGTCTGAAAGCCCGTTCTGCATTTTATTCTCTACAGCCGCATTAAATACTTATTAATATGCTTGTTTAGGCTTAAACCGTTCGATCATTTTATTATTTCTTTTTTAAATTTGTATCACATTTTTGTATTTTTTGCTGTTTGAACACTTTCAGTCGATTTCCCCCCAAAGAATAAGTTGGATAATCGATTAACTTTCATGTAAAGTATTTTCTGCTCGTCTTTTGTATATATATTTATATTTATTTATATAATAACTGAGTTTTGGACTGTTGAATTTGTGAATTCTTTTTTTTAAACCTTAAAACTAACTATTTAATGAATGAATTATATAATATTTTACAGATTAGCGATAACGAACATAATCATTAGCTGCTACATGATAATATTGCATAATCTTTAGAGATACATTTTTATCTTTTTCAGTTATGTAAAAAAAAAAATAGAATAGAAAAATAGATGGGTTATGCACCTTTAAAAAGATGGATGGGTAGAGTTTGGGAAGAAATCAAACTACGGCTGCAACTATTTATTTTTTTCATTATCACTAATCGAATAATAATAGAAATAAAAATAGAATTTTCTCACCATTGAATGATTTATGTCTCTCAGAAATAATCACAATCTTTTGCCATAATCTAAAATACTGACTAATTAATGTTCTCACCGGTGGTGAGTCTGATGAGTGGACTCGTTAGTGGCTCTGACCATCATGACATCATCATGACATCATCATGACATCATCTCACCTGTATACTTTTGATTCCAGCTCTGCAGTAGAATTTCTTTATGTCCACGTCGATCTCGGTGTTCCCGACGAAACTGGAAAAGGGGAAGAGAAAAAAAATGCAATAAGATGACGAATGAAATTAAACTATATATATATACACAGAAATGTTTTTCCTTCATCCCAAGAGGACGCAAACGGATCGGATGAAGGTCACATGCAGAAACACGTACGAAGATTTCTATTTCCATGCAAGCCGAATGAGGGAAACGTTGTTGGTGTTTTTTTCCTTTGACATTAAAATCTTTCTGAAAATTATTCTGAAATCCTGCACAAAGACCAAAACCAAGCTCACAGATATAACGTTTCTTCTTCTTTCTTTTTTTTTAACGGGTTCATAAAAGTCCTAAAACATGAGGGTTTTAAAAGTTTATTTTCCTCAAATGGGAGGAAAAAGTGCATTTGAAACCCTCGCACTACTTTTTCCTGCTCTTCCGTGTCGGCTTTGGTCTTTTTTTGGGGAGATCGTTGACAAAGAGACAAATAAAATGTTTTCCTTCAGGAGCTGCGAGCTCTCGGCCGACCCGTACCTGATCTGCAGGTCCATGATGATCTGCCTCTTGTCCACGTTCTCCGTGTACACCTTCACCCCGTTTATTCTCAGCGGCTGAGGAAACACGAGAGGGGAAATCGAGAGTAAATATCATATCATCAATTTTTCCAAACCCTACGATACAGTATTTTTATATATTCCTTTATTTGCTTTTATCAGCATGTAATAGCACAAGTACAAATCTCTTGGTTTCTCACTGTCTTCTTTTCTTTCAGTTAAAGCTACTTTAAAAGTACATTATATATATGTTATGCACTACCTCTCAACAGAAAGGTACATTGATATTAAGATTCGCGTTTATATGTGAGACGGAGTACACAGAAAACACACTCAAGATCAATAATGATACTGGGAGTAAATAAATAATAATCAATGTAATAGATTTTTTTTAAAGAACAAGATATACAAGCTAAATGCACTTAAAAAGTGATTTTAAACGCTCCGTCTCGACTGGCTCGGTGCACCTCGTCACCTTGTCGCCCATGTCGATCTTGGAGAAGCAGAAGGAGCTGAGATACGGGTTGGCGGTCTGCACCGCCGGCTCGATGGTCTCTCTGAACAGCTTGTCCACAAACTGACAGATGAACGGCCACATCTGCTTCACCGTCTGACGGAGAGAGAGATGGAGAGAGGGAGAGAGGTAATCAGACAAAACAGATCAGGTGTCCACATCCCGCATGACCGATGCCGAGACCTGTCGAGGTAACATTGGGCCTCGGTCGTGTAGAATTTGTGTTTTCTGGCCACCAGTTAGCGAATCAGAGTTTATGCCACGCCCCCTTTTCTCTATATAAGCGAAATAATTGCACACCGACACATAAGAAGAAAACTACAATAACCTCTTGAATATTGAGTTATTACTACACCTCAATTATGACTTTAATTCATGAGGATGAAACAACGTGAGTTTTATAGTTATGTGATACATTTGACCAAAGCATCAGTAAATTAACTATTGGAAATATTGTTGTCTATTCAAGCCTTTTTTAAACACACACATATATATATATGTATATTATTTTATTTTTGTATATCTTTTTTTTAATTATTTGTAATTTGTTTTTATTTACTTAGCACAATTCAAACCATAAAACTAAATAAAAATCACAACAGAGATAAATGAATATCACAGTGCAGGAAGAGTCGAAAAGCCAACTAGGCTTATTTGAAGCCTCCACCTATATAATATTTAATATTCAACATAAAATGAAAACAAATGACGACAAAAGAAAAAAGAAAAAAAAATGAAAATTTAGTTTACAAGTAATGTGTTTACATTGATTTGATTTGTTCTGGGACAGTTCCTTAATTTAATATACAAAACAAATTCAGGTAAGGAATATATTGAAGAATCTCAGATTTGTGCGTAAAAACGTTGGTTCACCACAGATTATTGCGCAATAACCGTTTGTTAAATGAGTGGTTGATACGGCTTGGTGGACTTTTAATAAACTTCATTTGTGGGAAGAGACAGACGATAATCTGGTTTATTTTTTTCATATTTCTACAATGTAAAAACATTGTATGAATAAAAACACTCCAGACTGCAGCCACATCTCTGTCTCGTGGAGCATGTGAAGAGACGAGAGACACCGGCATGCCGTCGACGAGCCGGCAGGAATGTTGCCGGAGCTGGTCGCCTGACATTTTTTGGGGGGGGCGTGGTCTCTCAGCTGTTTGGGAGAAGAAGAACTGAATGGAAAGTGATGGACTCATTGACACGAGCAAAGTTGAGCATTGTTGTGGTTCTGTGGAGATTTTAGGAAAACTATTGGCCCATCTACTGTTAATATTGTTATTTCATGTTGGTAATGATCGTTTGTGTCGATATGTGCTCCAACTATCATACCACGATTCATCCGTCACAATATTACTTTCATTCATGATGTCCAATTAATTCTTGATTACGTCACCTTTTTTCCTTTCTTTAATATTAAATCTGTACTTTACACATGTACCGGCAGTCTTTTGGTTAAAGAAACACTTTTAACTCAATATTATAAGCATGAAAAATTGTAAAAACAGGTTCAAATCTTCTTATTAAAGGTCTTACTGACAGTTTATTGTAATTTGCATTTGTTTGAAGTCTGTTTCTCTTTTTTATCATTTATTTTCCTCTTTTTTGTCTGTTTTTTTGTCCCTTTATGTGAATTTATTCTGCCTTCGTGGCCGGGACATCCTCGAAAAAGAGAGATTTAAAATCAGAACTACATCTGATAAACTAACAATGAGTCGACCACAAGCTCAACAAGTAAACACCCTGGTTCGTGTTTGGATATCCTTTTTCTGTCCATCGATATCCGTTCAGTGCTTCCTGGAAGACCGCCTGAGCATGAGTGATGCTCCTCCACACCTCCTTCCTCTCCATCGGTCTCTCCAGGGAGGAGGTGTGTGGAGCAGCACTGGGTCGAGAGCTCCAGATTCAGATGCTATTTATGTACCCGAGTGCTTCCGGTAGGTAACGGGCTAACGGCATCTGATGTAGAGCAAACCAGTGGGCGAGAGGAGAGAGTGCAAATGAGTGTGTGTGTGTGTGTGTGTGTGTACCTTGTTCAGCCACTCCACTCTTTCCACATCTGGATAATTGACCTGTAGTAAGAGATAGAAAGACAGAAGTTAGATTCATGGTATAACAATATTCCGCAGTATGGGGGTGGAGGGTGGGAATAATCACTAATCGAGCCATTACAAATTATATTCATATTAAAAATATTATGAATTAATTTAAATATTAAAAATGATACATATATATATATATTATTTGTTTTAATTTAATATTTGTTTTATAATATTTTATATATATATAATATTATGAAATAAATATAAAATTATATATATAAATAGATATTATTATAAAATATATAAGATTATATATATATATTATTATGAAATAAATATAATATCATGAAATAAATATAAAATTATATATATATATCCCAAGGAAGTCTCTGTAATCCTAAATAAGTGAATATGTAAATAAATAGTTTGTGTACGAGGGTTTTCTTCCTTTCACAAGATTCATGACGTGTTATTAGAAAATATTATTACAAATAAATAACGAGACGTTCCTTCTTATCTTATGAAGCCAACACGACCGGGATGAGAGACAACACTGGAGATCAAATGCAAAACATACGGGCCCAGGAGACAAAATATACTGAGAATGAGGGAAATAATAATAATAATTTATGTTCTCCCATATCTTATTCCACGAGGCCCAACGCTGCATCGCCTTTATGACAACGCAAGGACACGGATTCATTTCCGTCAAAATAAAATGGGAGAATATCTTTCTTTTCAGGACAATGGTTCAGCAAACAAAGGTTTTTAAAGGTCAGTCCTTCCTTCCATTCTTTCCAAATGTGTGAAAACGTGGCTTTAAAGGTCACATTCGACACCCGTTATCTTAATGGACCGTCCGCTAAGCCCCTCCCCTCGATCGTCGGCTGTCCAATCGCGAGGCACGACGTTGTCACCGTTACCTAGCTTAACACGTATAGCAAACAAAGACTGTTGAACATGAATTAGCATTAATTTATGATATATAGTATGTGTTCAAGAGAGCCACGAGGTGTGAGCAACATCCTGGTGGCGTTAAAAATCTGAATATTGTTTGGTTTTAAATGAGATAATTAGGGCTGGGCACGTTAATCTTGCGTTAACCCATCAATTAATTAACGCCGACAATTATTTTATCGCGCGTTAACGCAGGTTTTATTATTTATTTTATTATTGTAAAAGTTTGTTGCTCGCAGGCTTTTATTTTGTAAAAGTCTGCTACTGATTGCTGCAGAACCGGAATAGAAAGTCATCTCAACAAATGACGGCAGGTTTGAGACGCCCTCAAGACACACATCACACGGAGAATACACCAGTTGTATGAAAAGGAGAGGACTGCAAAGCGACAGCTTCACAACGTGCTGTTGCTCTCACTGGGGACGACTGGACATCGGGTGACCAGACGTCCTCTTTTACCCGGACATGTCCTGCTTTTGAGACCTAAAAAATGCGTCCGGCAGGGATTCCAAAAACGTCGGGATTTTGCTTCGTCGGATATTTGTGTTTCTCTGGGTTTTCATAAACTAGTATTTACCCCTTACAAGTTTTGGAAATGGTATCTCCCTTACGGTCCGCCTTCTTGCGCGAGCTCTGACAGAATAGAGAACAGTCATTGGTCGACAGATCTCAGGGTTGCCAGAGACACGATAATTATCCTCCAAATACAACCATTTTGAGCCTTTGGTACGATACTTCACCGTTTCCAATCTGGCAACACGGAGCACCTTGCCGCCTCCACTAGTTCATTGTTGTTTGTGCTATACACTACAACCAGCGCCGCCGCTCCCATAGCGCACTACGCGCTGTGCGTAGGGCACCACGTCCTGAGGGGGCACACAAAATAGGCAACGAAAAAATCCTCATAGTTATAATAATTATAATGCCGATATTATTTCAGTCTAGAAATATTAGGCACCTTTTAGGCATGTTTTTCACAAAACAGGCAGAACAAGAGAGATGTTTAATCTCAGCACCCCCCCCCCCCCCCGCCGCACCCCCATTCACATGCCCTGACTGTGATGACAACAGAGGAGAGACATTCTGCTGAAACGTGCGCGGGACACTTTACTGGAGTTGCACAGCAGTGGAATGTGTCAATTAAAGTCACCACACTGAGCACAGATATGATCCCTACTGCGAGACAACTGCCTTTGATCATGTCCCTGCTTTGCGCTCAGCCTCCAGCGTTCTGTCAGTGTCTCTGCATAACAGGCGTTTGACAATGTCCTGACAGATTTTATGGCACTTTAGTTCATATGGCAGAACATTTAAAATAAGTGTCACGTTCTAGGAATTGACAAACGGCACTGAAAGTGTTTTCTGGTGTCTCACTCTAACAGGGACAACACATGTTATGGCACTTTCATTCATATGGCAGAACATTTCAAATAGAAGTGCGCTATACACTACTTTTGAATTCATTATTGGATTTTGCATATACAAATGCGATTAATCGTGATTAATCAGGGAAATCATGCAATTAATCGCGATTAAAAATTGTAATCGTTGCCCAGCCCTAGAGATAATACAACTTTAACGGTAGCTTATAAAAAACAACATATTGACTTAGGACTCGATCACATTGAGATGTGTCGGTACAAACCACTCACAATCTTTTTTATCCTTTTTGACAAAATACTGTAATGTTTTTTTTAAATAATTAGCATTAATGTATGGTATCCAGTGTATCAAGCACACGATATAAAAGCAATATCCTGGCCCCCGAAAGAAAAGAAAAAAAGGAACAAAAATCTTGATCATTTTGTTTTAAATTGAATAATGAAAGCTATAACTAACGTTAACTTAGCTTAAAAAAACAACTATATTGAGATTTTAATAACCTTATTGATACTCGAGCTGTAAAACATATCGTCAATGTAACATTGGCTCTAAAATGCATCTTGTAGTCTTTTCTTCTCTCGCTAATATTCCAGAAATCTCCGTTGGCGTACCTTTCACTGATATTGTTGAAGACCCCATAGAGACAGTAACCAAGGAGGGGGCGGGGCTTAAGGGCCAACTGTATTCTATGGCAGAAAACCGACACCCCGTGAGGGAAAACCCTCCCCGCAGTTGAGAATCGGCGTTTCCCTTTTGGTCGTGTGTGTGTGCGCGTGCGTGTGTGTAGGTGTGTGTGTAGTTGTGTGTGTGTGTGTGTTTCTCTGAGTCAAAGCCGGTCTAGTGGGTGGGACAAACAGTCCAACTATGTCACACAGCTGTTTGTAAACCAGCCTTTCTACTCCACCCCCCTCACTACAATGTGTGTGTGTGTGTGTGTGTGTGTGTGTATATATATGTGTGTGTGTGTGTGGGGAGAGGCTGCACGTCTCCGTCGAGTACAGCTGGAGTTTTACTTCTGTGAGGCGACGGTTGCTCCACGTTGACGTCTACATTTAGGAATGCCGTGGCATGTCTCATTTGACTGTTTGTTTTTGTGGTTTTCCGACGAAGATTCTTTCCAAGAAGCTGCGTTTCCTCTCGGGCGCTCGGCTCTCGTACGTTTCCGTCGTCGTGTTGTTGTCGTGACATTTCACCGCGAGCCCCGTCTCAAAGATGCATTTCCCTTTCACGCGTCAACGTGGTTTGAATACATTTGAATGGAGACTGGACATTTAGGAGCATCGGTGACCCGAGAGTCGACCTCACCGTCTCCACGAGATCCTTTTAGCAATTATTTACTACCAGAAATGCAGAATATAAAAAATAGCTTTTTATTCATTTACCAGCTCGATCTCTTAAAGTGAGAGATCTTCTCGCACTGAAAGAAAGATTTTCCTGACTCATCGACAAGTTGCTGTCTCCACCGCTGTCTGATAGAAAGGTGTGGAGAGACGGGTGGAGATGAGCAATGCTTGGAGGGCGTTTACATCCACATTAAATACATAACTGTAGGAGCGGTACATGAGGAGAATTTTAAAACACATATTTTAACTAAATGTGGGTTTAAACATCCCTTGCATCATTTTTTTTTCTTCTTCTCAAATGCAAAGTTCCAAAGCAAAAGAAACGGGGATGGACCGTGGAGGTGGAGGCAGAAAACATCCAGGTAGACTCTATATATCCCTCCTCCTCCTCATCCTCAGGCCTTCTCACTACGAGCCGCCCACGCTGCTGACCGAGCCTCATTCTCGGGATATTTGTTCCGGGGGCGAGCGGCTCCCCAACAAAATCCATATTTCACTGACGATGGCAGTTATTTGTGTTGACTGTAAACACACAACGAGCGCGCGTTGGCTCTATACGGCTCTCTGAAGAGAAAAATACATCAAGACGTGTTTGTCCGGAGAATAAAAACTCACTGAAACCAACCGATAGTTACTTCTGTAAAGTATTTATGTATTTTATTGTATTGATATTTAATAAGGCCACTATATTGTAATAACCAGTCAGTACAGATAACAATTCACTTTCTAGAGGTGGAAAAGGAAAATGTTGATTCATGTGCACTAATTACATTAAAAGAAATACATAAATTACTTTCGGATTTAGCAAAAGTACAAACTTTTCACCAATGGCTCAAATTTCATGCTAGGAAAAAAATACATATATAGGAATGATGCATTCTTGAGAAAAACTAATTAACTTTTGTGATGACACAATTAAAAGTAAAATAACTGGTTTGTCAACTGACAGACAAGTGACAAATCCATCAGGCAAAGCACACACGTACCTGACATCAGGTGCATTTTCTTTGGTTTATTTTATCTACATACATTGGATATCTTTGGGGTTTAAAGTAGTTAAATTGATTGTACATCGATTGCTTTTGTAAAGATTGCGATTTCCTAAACTAAACTTGACGTAGAAAAAGCAAAAAGTAAACTATCAGCGTTTAAATGAACTCTGAACGTGACAGTTCACGGCTCTTTGGTTTGGGCAGATTGCCAAAAGGATTAACCACGTCGTTAACGGTGGATATGGAGATTTTTATTGATTTAATTCTAAATTTAAGTGAATTTCTTTCACTATTTCACTGACGCCTTCGGAGGGAATTACTCCGGCTCGTCAAACTCGAAGGCGGAGACGTGAGCGGAAGTTGAGGCGTCAAAACACTGGTCAACGGCGGTGATTAGGACCTGAAACAATAACTTGTTTATTGATTAATCAATTAAGTGAAAAGTTTAATAAGTGATACGCTTTTTGAACGGGAGCATTGGACAAAACAAGTCCTTTTTACGCTTTTTAAGGCATTTAAATGTATTTATTTTTGGTAATTTGACATACTAAACCATTAATTTCCCGACTGTACCAACTAGTCTTCCTTTCAACACGACTCGGGGACTTCCTTTGAGCTCCTAATCACCAGGTTTTGAGCTTTGTGTGACGAGAGGTGAAACCAGATAAAAGTCTTTTCTCTCTGAAGGACAGACTGACGGCGTCTCCTACCGAGGGGGAGACGGGGGGTCAAAGTTCACCGCTGATTGTTTATCAGAAGAACACGTTGACCCTTTGACAAACTTTCACTTGTTCTCTCCGTTTCTCTTTCATAAAAAATAAAAAAACAATCAGGCAAACACATTTTGGTTTGACATCCCAAACGCCATCATCGGTCACGGGCGATACCGACCGGCACGCGGCGTAAAAGACGCAAAACGAGGAGATTGCTGACTCACGGCATGAGTCCCCCCCCCCCCCCGCCTGCTGCGATCTCAAGGTCTGTGATAATGGCCGTGCTGTTTGAGCCCGGCTGGCATCGTGCCATCTGCTCAGCTTCTCACAGATTTCTGGCAATATCAGCAAAGAAAAAAGAAAGAAAAAATAATATGGGAACCTCTTTATTCCCGACTGTCTCCGGGTAGATCTGGGACAAGAGTGTGGAAGAGCTTCATCATAAAAGATCAGTGAAAATATTATTTTTTTCCCAGGATTAATATGCAGATGTTTGCAGCGAGGCGCTGATATCCAATCAGAACCGTCATCTGGCATCTTGAGATATATTTATTTCTCTCGCACGCGTCCGCCCTGTGAGTAATCCCCCCCCCCGCTCCTCGCACATGATGGGAACGAGTCATCGTTGGCAGGTACGAGCTCGCCACCGGAGAGAGAGAGAGAGAGAGAGAGAGAGTCTCTGCTGGATCTGGGTCTGTCTCAGGGGGACTGGTCTCTGCTGGATCTGGGTCTGTCTAATGGGGACTGGTCTCTGCTGGATCTGGGTCTGTCTGAGGGGGACTGGTCTCTGCTGGATCTGGGTCTGTCTGAGGGGGACTGGTCTCTGCTGGATCTGGGTCTGTCTCAGGGGGACTGGTCTCTGCTCGAGGCCCCGCTGGAGTCCGAGTTGAAGGAGTTTTTGGCGAAAGTCGTTTTGTTATATTTATTCATAGATTTTTTTTTTATCGTGAAGATTTTAAACTGGCAAATATATCTTGTTTGCTTAAATAAGTCTGATAGAGGCATCAGCATTTTTTTAAAAGTTCTTTTAACCAATCAAAAGTTCCTTGTTGTTTAAGAAGTGAATTTAAATCGTTTTATGCTTTATTGATGTCATATTGATCCATCTTGGAGAATATACCTGCCAATTGTATTCCATTTGCTGTCAACTGCCCTGCCCCATAAAATAAACCATCCTATCTTATGAGAAGTTGAGTGTTATGTCATAGTTTTCAAAACGTCAGACACGTCACCAAACATGGCAAACTACCGGGTCTTGGGTCGGATCCTGTGGTTTGATTGACTCAACAAGGGGTCAATGATTGACAGCCCGTACTCGCTGCTGGTTGGACGAACAGGCAAAAGGGGGAGGGATTGAAGCTCGAGGCACGAGTTCAAACACACAAACCAACAGCGACAAGACGGCGACAACACCGACAGCGCCGGGAGGACTCACCCACGGCGGCAGCTCGGACATGGGCACGCTGTGCTTCGTCACTTTCTCCTCGTGCTCCAGGAACGCCATGGCGCGGTTTATCCTGTTGTCCGTGCCGCCGTGGTTCTTCCTCCAGTAGAACAACGCGGCGAGTCCGATCAGGACCCAGCTGAAGCTGAACTCAAAGTATCCCAAGATGTAGATGGGGAGGATGACGGCGAAGGTTTTGCCGAACTTCATCCACATTTGGGTGATGTCCGTCAGAGGCGACTGCGGCACTCCCTCCGGGAACGGAGGCGGGCCTATGCCGGAGCTCACGGGGCTGTCGGGCGCCGAGATGGGCCCGTTGGCCTTGACAACGGGTCCCACCGAACCCTCCATCCTGCTAGTCATTTCCCACCTGGAGAGACATTTCACAGCAAAGTTAGAGCAGTTTATCTCCACAGGTCAAGGGTCAAACACAATTGTGGCACAGGCATGCTGTAGTTTTTACTGTGGGGAGGTATGACAACATGAAGCGTGACGAATAATCAACAAGCCAACTATTGAGCCTCACAAATGTAACATAGATACCGTCTTCCTAGTTTATTGGATTAGTTCTCTAAGGCTAGCAACTACACACTGGTTGGAACACTTAAAATAAATAAATATATATATATTTTCTTTTTTATAGATATATATATATATATTTAATATATATATAGTTCCCTTCATGTGAACCAAATAACTTCAAGGCTGAATGTATATATATATATATATATAGTTCCCTTCATGTGAACAACATATCTTTCAGGCTCTTTATGTCAAGATAAAATACATTTCAAGTTTATTATTATTATATATTGTCAAACATAGTGACTGTAAATCTTTAATTTTATTGGTTTTAAATGGTTCCCTTAATGTCAAGATTAAATACTTTGAAAATGTCTAATAATTATTATTATTATATTATTAATAATAATAAACATTCCAGCCAAGTCATCACTGTCAATCTTTGAATACATATAAATAATATTGCCACAGATTTATGAATTTTTTTAAGTCTTAAAAGGCCTTCCTGGAGGCTCCAGGTTACAGTAATTCCTCTCCAACAAGTAGGCAGTCAAAAAGTTGGTCACATGTGAATAACTACTCCACCCACACGGATCCACATTGGACCAACGATTACATTACATCATTTTCTAAAATGGGTTTACTACATAAAAATACATTTGTTTATCCTCAAAATGCTATCGCTGCACTGTTATTTTGGCATCTGCCCTCTTTTCGTCAAACGAAACTCCTTCGCCAAAATGTAAATTTCCTTGCTACTTGTAAACATGGCAACTATACGAACGCCACCGATTTGAAGGGACCGTATGCTACGAAGCGTTTAGAGGTATTCTTCAATTCGGCATACGTCCTAAACACCTACGCACTATATTCTCCGTAGAATTCCAACTTTCTTTTAGCAGTGCTTCACCCGCCTTCGTCCTCGCAAGCTTCCGCCAGCGCAAGCTTCCGCCACCGTAACCAGAACAGTCCAAGTGTGAGGCGGTTCTGAAAAGTAGAGCTTCTCCTAAAATAAGAGCGGTTTTGGTTCGTTTCTACGTATGCCGAATAAAAGACCACCTGCTACTTAATCCAAAACATACTTTAAAATTTCGCATTTGTGCGTATATTGTGTCAGTTTGACACGTCGAAGCGTAATTGCCCTATTTTCTGGAACGTAATCCGTCGTGACGTCCTCTCCACTAAAGTGACACGTATCGCCAGCACTGCGTAAAAATAAACACCAACAACTACTTCACCCCGACACCGGACACACTCACCTGGCATTCGCTTCTTCCCCGGAAGAAAACAATTAAACTTCGTGAAAAAGAAAACAAATCACTCCACCATCGCCGTCCGCGGCATGCCGAGCAGCCTAAAGTCAGATATCCCCCCGCCCCGCGTCTTCCAGTCAGTGCATCTCGCGGTGCGCGTGCGGCCGAGTGGCTTTCGCGACCAGCAGCAGCCTGCAGGAAACTGTCATCGCCGGGGAAAGAGAGGTCAGCCTCCGACGGGGGAGGGAGCTTCACGAGGCAGATAAATAAACCTGCAGGCGGTGGACCTGGGCGCCCCCGTGTGGCGGGGGAGAGTATTACATAAATAAACGCTACATCACGTTATATTATATAGCGAATTGTTCCATTAGTCTGCAGGTCTGCCACGTAGTCCAATGTGATGTAGATGGAAGGGAAACGCCCCCTTTATTATTTAAAAACAGCATTGAGGGTTTTACTATGATATCCACTTCTTTTATTTTTTTATTTAGAATTTATACATTATGTTAGTTTACTGGCTGGTAAAAGTGGTCTTCACACATGACATTGTGGTAATCTTTATATGCTGAATCATTGTATTTTTAAGTGTGTTGTCTTAAAGTAGCCAGATTTAAATATATATGAATATAAATGTATATATTTAAAGTCAAATGGTAGACTAAGCATCTACATTTATTTAAAATATATTTAGAATTCAGAATCAGCTTTATTTGCCATGTATGTGTACACAGTACGCTCTCGTCATACATACGTGTAATTTACAAATAACAGGATAAATATAAAAAAGAGGACAGAATAGCAACATGTATGTAGAATATAAAAAACAACAACAGTGACAATGACCTGGGGATGTGGAGAGAGGAAGTGGTGATAGTGCAAGTAGTGCAGATGGATGTGTCTGATTAAGTGTTCATATATATAGGCTACATTTCTTTAGCCTATATATTTGTTAATTATTTTCCGAAAGCACAACTTTAATGAGATTTAATAAAAGGCCATAAAGGCCTTATGCTGACTCCAATCATCTACATATTGACCAATTCCCCACAAGCGCCATTATGGATACACTTTAAAAATACTTTCATTTTTTTAAAGTGTTTTTTCGTTCACCTTTGACCTTTGATCTTTTCATCCTATTTCTTGCCTCGTTATGTCGGAGTCTAAATCTCCCGTTGACCTCGTTGTAATCTCAAAAGTAAACCAGCCAGGTTTTTAAAGGAAGATAATTTAGTGTTTAAAATCCCCCCCAAAAAACATCATGAAGAGGAATAAAATTATTTGAGAGCAGAGTTTGCACACGGGACGCTTCCCCACTAGATGTCATGGTCGTGTTGGTAAAGTGAGTTTGAATCCATATCACTCTGAAGGTATTTGAAATATGGAATATGCACAAGAAAATCTAAATAAGTCAATCTATTCAACACACATGTCATTATGTGCACACATTAAAAAAAGCATATCAACTATGACTTTTTTTCAAACAAAATGATAATACTCATGACAAAATAAAAATATATACTTTAAAATATGCTTATACATGAGGCTGTTTGTGTGTCCATGTGGAAAGAGGAACTAAACAGAAGTCTCTTAAAACAACATTCAATATAATGCTTTAAAATCTAAATTTATTTAGTATATATTTTATATTATTTTTAATTCAAAATCACAATCACAATCAGCTTTATTGGCCATGTATGTGTGCACAGATGTAGAACAAATATTGAGAGGAAGGAAGGAAGGAAAAGTTTTTGCCAATCCTTTTTCTACATCTATTTCAAGATTATTATATTATATATATTATATATATATAATATATATATATATAATATATATATATATTTATAAATATATATATGTATAATATATATATATATATAATAATATATATTATATTTATATATATATATATATATATTTATATATATATTATAATAATCTTGAAATAGATGTAGAAAAAGGATTGGCAGATACTTTCCTTCCCTCCTCTGGATCTTGACGGCTGCGCTAAGTATTTTATTTTGTTAACACCCGCCACATTGTTTAAATTGGGGTTGGTACACAAGCCATAAAGCTGTTGAGGTGGTCGGACGCAGAGCAGCTGCTTCACGTTTTAATGCGGTGTTGATGCTTCGGCCCGCGGGCCGCCGCCCGGCTCCGGCTCTATGTAAATATGTGCCACTTCACACTCGGCTCTCACGAGGTTACTGTCTCCAAGACAGAAACCATGTCCACATCCGAGAGTGTGTGTGTGTGTGTGTGTGCATTCAGACGGGTGCACGAGTTTTCCTTCCTCACCGAGTTAAGAAGTTTCCACTCGCCATTTGAAGTGTCATTTTTCTTGATGATAATCCGTTGCATAAATTTCATCCGACGGTTCATTGACCTCGACCTCGACCTTCGACCTCGCCGTCACTTCTGAAAGTGGAATCCAGCTCAGTTCTGCTTGTTTATCTCTCTTCTATCCACACACTTATTAACTTTTCCACCTCGTGTGAAGTGTTTTTCCTTTCACTTTTTTTTATTTTTAATCCATGCAAATTAAAGAGCGGTGGATGGAAACACGGGGAAACCCGCCAGAAACCAGGCGATAGCCTCGTTATCATTGGAAGAGGCCGAGTTCGCCTTCAACAAGTCAACAGTGGGATGCTCACGGTGGTTACTTCTAAATTTGGGTGATTATTGGAACAGTTGAAAGAGTAAGATTTATTTATTTTTCTTTCTGTCAATATGAATTAAGTAAAATGACTGTTTCTGTTTCTGTATACAATTTCAATAATTTCAATGTTGAGTTTATTTATTATTTATTTACGTAGTATCGCGCCGGAAAAAAAGTTGGTGAAAATGAG
Organism: Pseudoliparis swirei; assembly: GCF_029220125.1. Taxonomy (NCBI): domain Eukaryota; kingdom Metazoa; phylum Chordata; class Actinopteri; order Perciformes; family Liparidae; genus Pseudoliparis; species Pseudoliparis swirei. The sequence continues at coordinate 4,026,254 of NC_079395.1, forward strand.
CTCGTCCACCCAGGAATGAATACCGAAGGTAACATTTCCCGCTGAAAAACAAAAGCCAGGTGTGAGTGGGTTGTGCGCTGAGAAATATGTCCGCAATGTACCTTCTTTTGAAAAATGGACGGAGGTCTACAGTATATGTCCCTCCCAAAATGTTGAAGCAGCCATGTTTTTTGATAAGAAAAATGTCCATGGAATAAGGAAGGTTATAGAGCTGCTCTGCATTGTAATTCAGTTCAATTACATTTATATGTATACAGCCCGAAATAAACACAAACATGACTTATATTGTGACACTTCAACATGTGTGGGTGTTTCTATACATCTACATGTGTGTGTATTTTTTTATATATTTATTAGTAATTTATATTCATTCATATACTGTTCCTGTATTTTTTGAAATATATATCTATTTCCAAATATTTGTGTACATTTTAAACAAATATATATGTATATGTATAAATATATTATTGCAGATTGGGAACCTCTCTGGGCAGGTCTGGGACTAGAGTGTGGAAATGCTTCATTTAAAAAATCTGATTACATATAACGCCGAAGATCAATCCATCCATCCATCTATCTATCTATCATCTATGTATCTTTCTTTTGTTTTATAAATAAAGGGTTTTGTTTTGAAATCTCATACCGGAAGTGCCGCTGCGGCGCATTGCTGCCAGCCGCATGCAGCTGCGGGTCACTGATCTCTCGGCTCACTCGGCTCGGTGCAGGTGACCAGTGCGCATTCTCCTCCTCTTTTATATGTTCATGAACTCTTTTTTTGTGTTTTTTCTTCTTCTTCCATCCAGATTAATGGAATTAAAACAACATTCAGATCCTTTTACCGCGATGAAACTCGTCTAAAGTGGAGTTTCAATGAAGTCCGGGACTCCTGTTTATTTATTTTAAATAGTAATTCTTCTACCTGAGGAGGGAGGATGAGAGGTGTGCTGCTCGTCGCCTTGTGCTTCTCGAGGTGTCCGCTCCCGGTGAGTCCTCTTAACGCTGCTTTGTTTCTAATTCTTATTTATGACGCACACCTTGATGACGAGATGCCAACATTTTATTTCCCCCCATTGAACCGTAAAGCCACATGTGAAAGGTGATGGAGGGTATTAGGAAATGTCGAATTAATACTGCTTATGGTAGTCCAATTGTCTTCTGATTTGGTTTAAATATAGGAATGTGGAGAAACCCCTTTTATTGTGACGATGTATATACTGAATCAATTCATCATTATAAAGGGACAGTCATTTACACATTTGTTATGGCATTATTGCCATAAAAAATGCCATAAATTCAGTTTACAATTTGATGTCCATTAAAATAAACAATCCCCGAAGATTTGTGTCTATTAAGTCATTATCTTTTAAATGAGGTAATTCTTCATAATTCAGCTCAGATATTTTATGGTTGGACAATATATCGCTAATGAAAATATAATAATTATGATTTAGCTGCAGCTTTATGCCATGTTCATACAGGACGGCAACCTTCAGTTCTCCTGAGTGAAGTGTTTTAAAACCTGCATTCTCTCTCCTGACCACCAGGGGGCGACTCATCTGGTTGTATAGAAGTCTATACTTCATGTGTTAAAGATGCATTCTCTCTACTTACCACCAGGGGGTGACTCCTCTGGTCGTATAGAAGTCTATACTTCATGTGTTAAAGATGCATTCTCTCTACTTACCACCAGGGGGCGACTCCTCTGGTTGTATAGAAGTCTCTGAGAAAATGACTCTACTTCTCTCTCGATTTAATCCCTCAGTAAACATTGTAAACATGAGTTTATGGTCTCCATGTCGAGTGTATTTAGTAAATGATGGGCCATTTAAACGGAGCATGAAGCAGGGTATACGCTTTATAGGGCGGGGCTAAAAGGTGATTGACAGGTCGACACCAAAGACATATACGGTGCCTTTAAATCACTCCACAGTCCAAATATGGTCACTTCTGTTCAGTAGTTGACAAAAAAACTACAAAAACAGCTACATTGTCGTCGACGTAGGTAATTAAATAGTCCTTTGAAACGGCTAGCGGCAAGATTACGTTTTTTCTTTCTTTTGTACCACAGGACCACCAACATATTACATTTTACAGTCATAAACAACCACTTCATCTCCACGATGGAGCTGCAATCAGGGGACAACATGTTTGCCAACTCATTTCTGTTAGTTGCCTTATCAATCATGGACTAATTAATTTGTCTCCAACCAGTTAAAGTGCGATGGGTGCAATTGAGCTCATTGTTTTGTTACTGTGAGGTTTAATCAGCTGAAAAAAATGAACCCACCAATTAGAAATTGTGAAAGTCGATTTTTAAGCCTTTTTGTATTTTTTTGTGAAAAGCAAATCATTCCTAAAATGTGAGATTTCAGTGCTTTTTACTTCCATCTCATCATAAACTGAATGCCTGTAAACAAACTGCTTATTTTCACACATCCAACAGACACAACGCTTCCGTTTCTCAACAGATTTCATAATTAGCAGATTATTCGATGATGAAGATGTTTGTTTTCACGCGGTTGTAGATCATGAACGCGGGAGCAGCCGACGTTGCCCCCCGGCATTTCTCTGTTTGTTAATTAGGATAATTTGTGGAGGTAATGTGCTGCTCGCTCTCGCGGTAGCCGTCCTGCAGCTATTATCTATTATCTCGCCCTCCTTTTTCCAGTGTTGATCTTCCTCGCAGTATAAACAGCGCTCGCTTCCCATAATCCTCCCGCGACTGAAAGCAGACGGGGCTGTCAACGTGTTCACGTCACCCAAAACAAATGTGAGGGTTTAAGTGTCTAACGGAGGAACACTGGCAACTAAAGTACACAAACCCCCCTTTTTCACGGGCACAGATCCGTTTCCCCAGCCCCTCCTCTCTCTCTTCCCCGCGTACATCCTCGGGGGAGGAAGTGTGTCTCCTGCTCAAGGGCACTTAAGAAGGAAGGATGGATGGATGCCGGCTGTCAAACCCGGATCAGTGGCTTTAATTTGGCTTTAACTGTTGCGTATCGTTCATTTATTCCTTTACTCTCACAATACATTTGCAATAAAGTCGATGAAGTTTGGTGTGAATGTGAACAAAGCTCTTTCCAGAAGGAGGCGGAGTCTATGTGCTTATTTTTAAAGTTATGTCGTAACACATGATACAACGACACTTCCTTATTCAAACCGAGGAGAGTTGGTTGTATAGAAGTCTATGAATCATATGTTCAAGATGCAATCTCTCTACTGACCACCAGGGGGTGACTCTTCTGGTTGTATAGAAGTCTATGCTTCATGTGTTAAAGCTGCATTCTCTCTCTTGACCACCAGGGGCGAATCCTCTGGTTGTATAGAAGTCTATGCTTCATGTGTTAAAGCTGCATTCTCTCTCTTGACCACCAGGGGGTGACTCTTCTGGTTGTATAGAAGTCTATGCAAACTGGAAGATCATCGTGACTTATGTCCACTTCTCGCAGGGGGTGATACGAATATTGAAATGAAAGTAGTTTACTGACCACCATGTTTATTTTGTAGAATCTGATTTTTTCCGTTGGTCGTTATTTATACTCTTCAGTAAATTAATTAATAAATTAAGTTGAGTCAATAGACGTATTCCTCTATTCCCATGTAATTGATCCATACCCGCCCTGTGAGTCGTCTTTATTAAAAAGGTGAAGCCAATGTTTGCGACTGTGCTGTCTATGTTTCTAATGTGCTTATATTCCAATCTCTGCATGTTGTGTGCAGCATTCAGAGCTCCAGAGGACTCAGGTGTGAACGCGGCCCCCGGCCACACCGTGGAATATTAATATCATCTGTCTGAAGATGATATTGCGGGAGATCCAAGTTAAAAAAAGCAAACTCAGTTAGAGGAGACAAGTACGGCGTGGAAACAGATGGGGGGGGGGGGGGGTCCTTGAACTGTCTTTTTGTCCTCATCTCTCATTAAACAATAAAATAGTGTAGTACATACAATATGAGTAAATAATGACGGCAAGCTTGAGGAAGGTTTGTTGTCTCCTCCCACCGACTACGTGAGAAGTAAAAAATGTAATAGAATTCTCAGGAAATCCTTCTTCACGGAGGCCTCTGTGCTCCGCGTGTTTGGTTGTTACTCCTACACAACCTGCCAAGAGAGAAAGAAACAGTCTTCTAGCAGCTGTATATCCATCTGTGATTTATCTATCTTAATACAATCTATACAAAAACAATGTCCTCTGTCCCGGGACCCTCTTTTCACGGACAGAAGTGCAATATATGTAATGTGTATATAATGAAAAACATAACACACTGAATGTTTTTCATTCTGTACACATGGATGAGGACCGACGGGCCGTGAACCCTCTCGAGGCGCAATTTCGTATTCTGGGTGCAGTACCACCCACGACCACTATGTGTCACTCCTTTTATCCTGTATCTTAAGGCATCTTGTCTCTTTCCCTATTTCCGGCCTAGCTCTTCCTGTCCATGCGGGTTAGCTGGAGGCTAGCCCTATTGACTTAATGTTCTTGGAAGCTGTGAATTGATTGAACGTCCTGACCGACATTCAGAGTGTTGGAACATATTGGATTCGGACGCCATGAATCCGTGTTACTGTGGACCCGGTTTTGCAGCCTACTGTTCTGGTCCTTGGGCCGGACTTTCAGATGTCCGCTCAGCCCACTTGGGATGTTTTTCCAAGTCATTCTGTGGACTAAGGTTTTGAAGTTTTAAAGTTTGGCATTTTGGCTGTCGCCATCTTGGTATTTGGTTGTTGCATCTTTGGCTGTGGCCATGTTGGTTTTTGGCCGTCGCCATTATTGTTTTTTGGCCTTCGCCATCTTGATCTTTGGTTGTTGCCATCTCGGTTTTTGGTCTGTGCCATCTCGGTTTTTGGCTGTCTTCATCTTGGTTTTTGGTTGTTGCCATCTTTGGTAGTCGCCGTCTTGAATTTTGCCCGTCGGCTTCTTGGTTTTTGGGAACCCGAATAACATGAGAGGGTGGAGCTAAGTTCAACCAAATACTGAATAAGAGGCCATTCACGAGACACGTTTTTTTGCGATCTTAAATCAATTTTTTTTCAACGAACACAGGACACAAGACTTTCACCCAGTAGACCGCTGTTCATGTCCCCTTTGAAACCAAGACAGTTTCAAAATAATGTTACCTTAGTTTTGTTCCGTGTTTAACCAACACTACGTCACAAAACAGCCTTACTGGCGCCAGCCCGGCGATAACTGTGGTGGCGGTCGATGTTTTCAAGGACACAAATTGGATGAGGCACCTGAGACTGCGGGTGAGATCACACATAGCCAGAGGAGGAAAAGCCTCAGCTGCCTTCTCTCTCACATGGAAATGTATCGATGTATCCAGGCGCTGTGGTAAATTCAGGCAGATTAATGTTTTACATGTTAGCGTTTCACCGGGAGGATCTTTTTCTTTCTTTCTGTGGGTTGATAAGAGTTTCCTAGAGTTTCCTTTGGAGAGGTCGAACACTTCTACCCGCTGCATGGTGGCGGAGATACATATAAAGCTGCTTGTGTAACGGCAGAACACAGTGAAAGTGTTGGTGCAACTTGGTTGTGTTAATGAAACGCAACTTAAATGTGGCCACCATTTTAAATATCATCATTTAAATACGTGCGATACATAAAGAGATGTGGTTTTCAGGGAGATAAATGTTTTTTTCTAGTAATTTGTCAACTTTAAGGAGTGAATTACTGTACATGGAAAGAAATACTTGATCCTTTGGTATCATGAGAACAAGTGTTATAACTCCCAGAATGCACTGCTTTCACAGCAACATTCGGAACAGTCGGAATTTCACTGTAAATCTACATTGAAGTGTTACAGCAACGATTGAATGATTTTAACCAAAGGACCAGATTATTATTATATAATTGTATAGATAAAGATTTAGCTGTTTAATGTGTCTTTTATTGGATTCAGAAAAGCTGATAAAATATGATAAATAAACAAAACCAACCCGGGCTGAGTGCACTCAGACTCTGTAACGTGAATAATTCAGTGTACATCCGTCTTCATGTGTTAAACCACGCTGGTTTTCTTTCCACATCACAGGACGCACTCACGCTAATGCCTTTAGATTGTCAGAGCTTTATCTCATTTCATGTAACTACTTTTATTATTAAGTTATTTATGGATTTCCCAGTTGATGTGCTTTTACTGTTCTTTGTTCCACATCTGCACATTTTAGAGACAAGATGACAACATTATTTCAACATATCTGAAAGATCCAGAAAAAAGTCACCATGTTGGTGAACGAACCTTTTTAAGTTGCCCCATACTGTTTATAATTTAATGTTTGCGAGTGTATTTGAGTGCTATTTTCTTCCAGGTCTGCTGTCTTTTGGTATTCAGGCCACAGAAAGCGGCGATGCGTAACCCCATTATGATGTAGCACGATGCCGCATTCCCCTCGGTTTCTCACCATCGGTTGCTTTTGAGCCGTGAGCATGAGCATAACCCCCACCAGACAAAAACACTCTTATACACATCTGGCACACAACAAAGCCAAATATAATAAAGGCACTAAAAATATGAACAACTCTCTTTGACGTTGGTTACTCATTTTAAAATCTAGTTAAAATGAAGGTTTATTCTCATGTATAAATAAAAGCATCATCTAAACAGACCTAAATGGGAATAACACTGCACATTGTCCAAAACCGTCATTCTTTTGTCCAACAAATCCCATGAAATCCCATGAAAAAACAAAAAAACAACTCTAAACACAATAAATATTAGTGATTAAATCATTGCAGTAATATTTTAGTTGTCAGTATTTCCTATTTATCAAATCTGAAAACGTGTTTGCGATATTTCCATATTATTTTGTATTTTTCTCAGTTTTCACAGTTTAATAATGCACATATTTAGTGTTGCTCTCCACATGGTAATTATGCTAAATCCATGTCATTTTTCACAGTCTTGCTCTTTGTTTATGGAATCTCATCTTTTCCTGATTTGTATTACAGCCAGAACAATTATGTCAGCTGGATTCAGCACATAGCAGATATGTCTCTGTTGATGGTGCGATAAGTAACAGAATCCCCACACTGGGTCTGAAGTAGGTCATTTAAAAAAACAGTGCATGTATTACATTATAAGAGGTAGATTGTTGGTGAAACTGAGATGGCAGCGGAGGAAACAGCTCGCAGCTGGAGACCTGAGACCACACCTCCCACGCCTTCAATTATACAACTTTAAGCCTCAAGATAATTGTATAATTAAATATTAAAACAGGTGATACCCCCATTCAGTTGATATGAACAGGGATATTAGCTATAAAGATCAACAACAACAAATTCCCCCAAGGCTGTAAACATGTTTATTTACAGTGTCTTAAACCTGCAATCTCTATAATGACCACCAGGGGACGAATCCTCTGATTGTATAGAAGTCTATGAGAAAAGGACTCTAATAACTTAATAAACGTAATCCCCTTAGTAAAGATTTTAAACCTGAGTTTATGTCTCAATCTCTAGTTTCAAGTTTTCTTCAATACAGCGTGATGTCATCATTTAGTAAATTATGGTCATTTAGAGTCAAACAGACCATAAAGCATTTGCTATTGAGAGTCTATGAAGGGTGGTCTGCTAGTTAACTTCTTACCGTTGCTTTTGTACTAGACCCCAAACTCAGCTTCCAAAAATAAAAAGATATCTCAGAAACATTACGAGGAAATAAATAAATATGTACGCTCTCCTCTTCCCTTTGTACTTTGTTTTTTCTGAATGATGAATGTTTTCTGACCGCAAAAGAGACCAGATGGCGTAAAACTGAATGTACATCAAGATGTATCTCAACACAATAGTATTTGTTACAGACGAGAGTAATTCTCACTGAAATCATCTAATTTGATTAAAGGTCAAACGGATTCGGCGTTAAGCGTTTCTTCTCCGTGAGACGCCGCAGGCTTTAAATATTGACTCACTCGTCTTTGCTGTCTACACTCGTCTTCCACGCAGACCCTTGATCCCCCCTCCCACCCCCACCCCGCCGTCATCCCCCGACTGTACGGCAAAATGTTTTTTTTAAATGAGGCTGAGATACAAACTGCAGGTCGAGCGTGAAATTGCATTGTAACCGTTGTTTTGCTGTAATACTGCATCGGTAATGGTGAGAAATGAAGAAAAAAATCTTAACTCAAGATCTTATCATTGCAACATCTTGAAGTCTTCCCCAGCAGATGAGTGTTGAAAGCTGTTTGGAAAAGAGCAGGCTGCTTTGAGTAAATACTCGGCTTTGTTGATTTAAAGAAATACCTTCAGAAATATATGTTTGACGGATGCTTCTGCAGCAATTAACCTCTTTGGAAGCCGCCATTCATTCTAAAAGTGTTTATTCTCTCTGACGGCCATCGGGGTGGGGGGGGGCTCCTGAGGTGGAAGAAATAAGTCTGATTGAATATAGTGTCTATGGACAAATGACCCTACTTCTCACTTGATTTATTACCTCTCATCTTAATTGCTAGTTCCAAAAACCAAGATGGCGGTGGCCAAACAACTTTCTCCTGGTGTGAGGGAGCCACGTAAGAAATGGTTTAAATTCCCTTTAGACAAATAGACCATATTGCGAGGTATACTTTAGTGCGGGCTTATTGTGATTAACAGGCCACCGATACTACCATCTACGTCCCTCCTCCGAACGTCCAAATGTGGTAACTTCGTTTATCGGATGCAAAATAAAACAACAGGGCAACGGCCGCGATCTCCGATTGGCCGAAATAGCCGAACTCGAGGTTTAATAACATCATGACGTCACGATTACTACGTCCACTTCCTATATCCAGGCTATGATTTTAAACCCATACAACACACGATACACGAAAACAATAAAACCAAGAGGACCGGATGAGAACGATCTAAGAAATCCAATAAAGAAATGAAATGATGATGAACAATAATACAATTAATCTGCGAAACGACGACATTGCATGACAACGAGTGATGTAAAACAGGTACCGGTGGGATGGATCCGTTAGTCACAAGTGGAAGTTGGGGTTTCCGACTTGAAACGTTGCTGGAATGCAGCAGGTGTCTGGTGAGCGTCTTCTTGGACTTCGCCGTACCTCTATTGGTTTTTGTCTGCACTGCAGATCTGACACTTAAAATGCATCCGTTAGATGTGACCACGGAGGCTTCGCAGGCCCACTCGGCTTGCTCCTCGGTCGGCTCCTGCTGTGTTAATCTGATCCGGTGAGTTGTAAGCAGTCGGCTCCTGAAGCTAATGTTGATGGCGTCCAGCAGCCACATTAGCATTCATAAAGCTGAGACTCATGGGATACTTTTATAAATAAACCTGCGCCCACTATTATCTATTTGTGAATTTATACAGAGCCTTTTATGGTAACACTGCACAACGTGTCCGTGTGTTGGCTATTGCAATATTTTGCACATATTAAAAAAACTTGCCGACATCCAGGTCCTTCAGAATGTTTTAAAGTAGGGAGTAGAATGTGAATTCTCTCTACTGACCACCAGGGGGCGACTCCTATGGTTGTATATAAGTCTATGCTTCATGTCTTCAAGCTGCATTCTCTCTACTGACCACCAGGGGACGACTCCTTTGGTTGTATAGAAGTCTATGATTCATGCGTTAAAGCTGCATTCTCTCTACTGATCACCAGGGGGTGACTTCTTTGGATGTATAGAAGTCTATCCTTCACCTGTTAAAACTCTGACAAGTTCGCTTTCTTTTTGAACTTCTGGAACATGGAACACCAGAAACGGCTGCGGCGGCACTGTGATAAATATGTGGCTCCTGCATCAGGGCTGCGTGCACACACACACACACACACATAGAGAGCTCTTAGACAGGTGTGGGAATGAGGACTGCAAAATGTCTTTGACTTCAAACACCGCCGGTCTGAGTAGAAGTGGACTGGAATAGGAATGAGAACTGTAGAAGCCACTAAAAGCCGCATCTGGCACACATTGAGATAAAGACGTCAAATAAATCTTCTTCCACGTTCGCGCGTAAATAAAATGTCACTTTTGCTGGCTGCTGTAAAACACCAGTGATTCAGCCTGGTGTGCATCCAGTTTGGGAATTTTGTTATCCTTTTTCTTTTCTTCTGAACGTTGAACCACGGTGATGCGGTCTCTGGTTTGTCTGGAAGTAAATATAATAATATCTGAGTGTGAGCAGAAAGAGACGCCATGACTGAGAAACTCATTCCAGCGCTGTTTGATTGACAGGTGTCCTTTGGGGGGAAAGTGCAGCGCAGAAAATAAAAAATAAAAACAAGCAAACACAAACTTAATAACTATGTGTAGACTCATATCTCATATTCATGGCCTACTTCATTTCCCTGTGGAGCAACATACCAAGTAGTAAAAGCCTTGGAAAGAAAACAAAGGTTTAATATTCTGTAAACTTTTTGATTTGGCTGCAAAATATTTACTCAAATGAAGATTTTTAAGACCTCCCGTTTCTGAAGCGTCTGAAAGTGGACGTTCCTTCTCGAGGTCAAACAAACACAGGACTTTCACCCAGGAGAACTCTGTACGCGTTTAAAAAACATAGTTATTGTAAGTTACTTTTGTAGGATTAACTATTTAATTTAAGTTTCAGTCTTTTTGGACATCTCAAGCGCTTTTAATATTCTTAGTATAAAATAAGTATTGAGACAAAGTTTCCAACCTGGTGGACAAACAAAGTTATTGCATTGTCTTGTATTTTGGTTACACATAACCTTTATTTAAACATAAGCATTTAAACGTGTAGTTAAAGAACAGCGTCACATTGAAATATAGTCAAATGCTTTCATGTAACGTGACCTGTGTGTGTGTGTGTGTGAAAGGGTGGTCCTCACTTCCAATGTGAATTTACTCGGTCCTCAGTCCGATGCCCATAAGGGGATGTGTGTGTGTGTGTGTGTGTGTGTGTGTGTGTGTGTGTGTGTGTGTGTGTGTGTGGGTGTGTGTGTGTGTGTGTGTATTTGGATGAGCGATGAGCAGGAGAGAGGGATCTGTCCACCAGGAGCCATTTCAAATGGTGGGGATCCATTTATTGAGGGGGCGGGGCATAATTTGTACCTTTTTTCACATTCTCCTCAGTAGCAAACAAAATGGAACCAACAGCTACGTTAAAGGAGTTTTGGGCGACGTTCAAACTTACTCTTGTAAAAAGTATTTTTTGGGGCGAGAAACTAGTGAAGCAACTACTAAAACCAAGATTTGTTTTAATCAAAGCAAATATTGAGATAAAAATACAATCTTTTATTTCCTCATGCAGACTCATCGTAACACACACACACACACACGCACACACAAATATTAAAATATGTGGAGTTTGCTATTTGTCCAGTCTCTGTGATTCCTCTGCAGGATTATAGTCGCTCACCGACCCTTAAATTAATCTGCTTCTCCAGGTTTTAAACACACACACACACACACACACACGCACATACACACACACTTTTATATATATACTGTATATAAAAAAGAATAAATAGAGACGTGGAGCATTGGTCTTTTTTTAAATCTTTCAATCATAACCTTCATTTAACAATTGCACAAACTAAATATGGACATCTATACAACGAGTTCATTTTGAAACAGAGATTAATTATTCACTATTTCAACATGACTTATTGTTATTGAGTTTTGCCGTTTGTTGAGGACGTGATTTAAAATGTCTCAAAACATTAATGAAGTGTTATAAAAGCTTCTGTTTCAGTACCTGTGGTGGTCATCACACCTTTCGACACCTTTTTGTAAGACTTCACAAAAAATTAGCATTTCAGGAGATAATCGTCCCGTACATATTCTCACATTACCGGATGCTTTCCCCTCCGCAGGTCGACGGGCGTCACCCCACCTGTAACTTCCTGCTGGAGGTGGAGCGAGACCAGGAGGAGTGCGTGAGGACGCTGAGGGAGGAGGACGCCACCGGCAGCCACAAAGGTGCCCCGCCATGCACCGTCACTCACGAGTCATCTCGACTGCACCTCCTCCAGGAGCAGGAGGCACCACGTGTGGAGCTCAGATCCTAAAACACGAAACACTGAGCCCAGAGTAGAGTTTTAATATTAAAATCCTCTGTGATGGGCGTCTTTCACCTGATTCAGAGGTTAACCGCTCGGCAAATTACGTGAATTTGTCGAAAAATCTAGCTTTTAATATTGCAGATGGGATCTTTGCTGTCGGATGGGGGGAGGGGGGAGGGACTAATGACAATGGCAAGCTGAGCTCTCAGAGCTCTCAGAGCTCCCAGAGCGCCAACATGATGCAGTGTAAACAACAGTGTGTAAACCATTTTAAAATGGATGAGAAGACGACGACACACTAAGCCCGCCGGCGTCGCTGTCTTCTTATAAGAGGCTGAAAACGGCTCGATGTGAAAGGGTGAAGACATTCGTGAAGACACAGTTATCACAAAATATACACTACCGTTCAAAAGTTTCGGGTCACCCAGACAATTTCGTGTCTTCCATGAAAACTCACACTTTTATTTATCAAATGAATTGAACATTTCAGAGAACATATAGTCAAGACATTGACAAGGTTAGAAATAATGATTCATATTTGAAGTATTCATTTTGTTCTACAAACTTCAAGCTCAAAGGAAGGCCAGTTATAGCTTATATCACCAGCATAACTGTTTTCAGCTGTGCTAACATAATTGCACAAGGGTTTTCTAATCAGACATTAGTCTTCTAAGGCGATTAGCAAACACAATGTACCATTAGAACACTGGAGTGATCGTTGATGGAAATGGGCCTCTATACACCTCTGGAGATATTTCATTAGAAACCAGACACTTCCACCTTGAATATTAATTTACCACATTAACAATGTATAGAGTGTATTTTTGATTAATTTAATGTTATCTTTATTGAAAAAACTGTGCTTTTCTTTGAAAAATAAAGACATTTCTAAGTGACCCCAAACTTTTGAACAGTAGTGTATATTAACGTGTTTAAAATGTTTGGGGGTGAAAAGTTGCTTTCAATATTCATGGTTGAAATAAGTGGTTTAAAGTGGTTTGTTCCTGACCTTTTGATTTGGTTCATGATGAGGCTCCACCGACGCTCAGCAAGCACATCTTTTAACGTGTGTCCAATTCATTTCACGATGTGAGTCTTTAATTTTTATTTAATAATTATTTTTTTTACATCCGTCTAAAAAAAAAAAAAGACATTTTAATCACGAGTCCTCTGACTCCGACCCTGCAGGCCAAACAATGAGGAAAAGAAACGGGCCGATTCCGTCAAGCTTTAAAAAGAGAGTCGGGAAAAGTATAGGACGATTCCGGAATAAAGGATAAGAAGAAACCTTAGAACGGAGGAGGAGGAGGAGAAGGGGGGGGGGGGGTGCTGCTGCTCTGCATGAGCTTGCCTCTGAGCGGATGGAATCACTCGGCGGGTCGACGGGCTTTTCTCTTCATGCACTGATGAGTTTGGATGTTTTCCCCCAAAGACATGTGTCCCCCTCCTTCTTTTGTGTGTGTTGCTTCCTTTCCTTTGCACTCTCACTTCCTTTTCAAACCCACCTTCTTTCCTTCAACCTCCTTCCCCTTTTTTCTCACGGAGGCGCATCCAACCGGTCCGTGTGGGTTCAGGCCGTTTACAAGGCATTAGACACACAATAGGAGGTCAAAGGTCCGAGCTATAATAAACCAGAGAGTCGGTGTCCTCGGCCTCTTACTCTTCTGACGTTGAAAGTTTGCTATCGGCCCGTTAGAGTTGGAAGATCTATTTGGGGTTTTTGATACCGGAGGGTGGGTGAGGAGCTTGGTATCCATTCCATCCTCCCCTTGTATTCTGCACTGGGAGGGTCTAGAGATCCTCTACATGTGTGTCCTGTGAAAAATCATCCCCAAAAAATGTCCTTTTAAAAAAATCTACAAACCAAAATATGGATTTTATGCAAATGTGACCTTTTCCGCCCCTTTGACGAGCCTCCTGCTTAAGTTTAAATATGCACACACCTGCACGACGAAAATAATGAACCTCTCTCATGCGTCGCCTCTCACAAAGCCGCCTTTCTGTTTTGTTCCCCCCGACAGAGCCGGCATGCAAAGGAACGTGGGACAGCATTGCATGCTGGGAGCGCACCGAGATCGGAGAGACCGTCACCATCTCCTGTCCTCGAGTCCTCACGACGGTATTCGGCAGAAACGGTGGGTTTCTCGAGCTGAAGCTGAACTGTAATGTAGGTTCAGTGTGTGTGTGTGTGGTTGTGTGTGTGTGTCCAACACCTGGGATCTCGGATCACACTGTGAATAAAAACTAGATCTTGAGGGTCGCTTAACAAAAGAAAAGAAGGTCTCAGCACACGGTCCATTTATCCCGTGTCCCGGAGCTTTTGATCCCATCACACATGAGTTTCGCTCCTTTAACTGTTTCCACGATTTTTCGTGAACCGATGAGTCTCCATGTCCTCGTTTGCTCCCTCGGTTTTTCTTCTCCCCCGCCACTGAGCAGATGGCGTCTCGTATCTCCGCTGCGAGGCCGAGCTCTTGATTGATGACGCCGCGTTATGTAAGCGCCCAGCGGGAAGGCTCACAGCCAATGGGCTCGCTCGCAAAACCCCGAAAGAGAGTTTCTACATTTACATCTTCCGAGGAGGTTTACACAAGATGAACGTCGGCTGGAAGCCGTTTACACTGGCCAACAAAAAATGATTTATAATCGTGTTTATTCCTGATCCTGTTTTTATCAATATCTGGCCATTTTTGGAACTGGCCGCTGTGGTTGAGATCATTGTTCTGAGATTAGATGTTTACAGTTTACAGTCGGCTGATTCTATCTACAGATGGATAATCCAGTGGGATTGAACAATACATCTGATTCATGGTGAAAGAAAAGAAGGAGGAGGAGGAAGATGAAGAAGAAGGAGGAGGAGGAGAAAGAAGAAGAAGAAGAAGAAGAAGAAGGAAGAGGAGGAGAAAGAAGAAGAAGAAGGAGGAGGAGGAAGAAGAAGGAAGAGGAGGAGAAAGAAGAAGAAGAAGAAGAAGAAGGAGGAGGAGGTGCAGGAGGAAGAAGAAGAAGAAGAAGAAGAAGAGTTCTGATAAACATTAGATTTATTTATTTCTGGGACTTTTAAATTTAGACACATTTATCAACAATTGATTTCCATGTAGTCATCAGAAGAGTTCAGGGAGGAGATTGATCATAAACTCACTAAACATGTTGAGGGTCCTTGAACCCAACACTGGTTTATTATTAACGCTGGGTTGTATTTTAAAAGCACATCCTATGTTTTTATACCGGAGGAATGATGTCTTTGTGGTTGTCTGTCCGCCGCCACATCCCTGGAGTCGAGCTGGATGATGAGGCTGAGGAGATGTTTGTGGTCAAAGGTCACCGTGACCTCCCAAAACACATTATTTTTTCTTAATTCAAGAATTCATATACTAATTATGACAATTTCACACAGAAATCGTACAATATAAAATGATGGATCGGTGGCATTTTGGAGAGACACAGATGCAAAACTTCTGATTCTAGTTTTAATCTACATTTTGAATCTATACATTTCATAAGAAAACAAAGTTGACTAATTAAACCTGGACAGTTGTTTTATTTACCATGTTCAGGAACATTAATGTCCTCTGATCGTAATAAAAACATGTGCAGCGAGGCGGAAGTGTGCCGACGTTATTCCAGCTCAGTGAGCAAGAGGATGATCTTGAGGATGATCTTCATGCTTTTTATACATTCTGGATACTTCCAAGGGAGATGAACTCCCAGTGCACCGCCGCGATTTCCCTCGGGAGTTCAATACCCACGTGTCTTCATGTCTGCATTCTCTCTACTGTCCACCAGGGGGGCGACTCCTCTGGTTGTATAGAGGTCTATGAGAAGGTTTCAAGTCTTTAATACAGTATGCTGCTTTTTTTATTTGCCGTTCTTCTCTGTCTTACAAATCCCAAGGATTTTTTTTATTTCAATAACTTTCCGTTAAGTCATTATCTTTTGAATGAGGTCATTCTTAATAATTCAGCTCGGACATTTTATGGATTGTAAGAATGATATCGCTAATGAAAATAATAGTAATGATTTAGCTGCAGCTTTACTCTATGTTCATACCACACACAACCTTCAGTTCTCCTGAGTGAAGTGTCTTAAAACCTGCATTCTATCTACTGTCCACCAGGGGGCTCCTCTGGTTGTATAGAAGTCTATATAAATGAATCTACTTCTCTCTTGATGTATTCCCTCAGTAAACATTGTAAACATGAGTTTATGTCTCAATCTCTAGTCTCAAGTCTTCTTCTATACAGCATGATGTCATCATTTAGTACATTATGGTCATTTAGTCAAACAGACCTTAAAGACGGAAGGATTTAGGGGCGGGGCTACAAGGTGATAGTGTGATCACACAAGGGGAGGAAGACCGTAAAAAGTTTTAAATTGGTGGGGTTTTTTTGGCGGGGTGGGTGTGATCATTTCTCTCGGCTTTCGCATTTTCTATTGACAAGAGGACGAATCCTTATGACTTTGGGGATCCTCCGTGTTTTTCCTCTAGCGCCACCAGTCGGGTCACATGTGTGGTTTGAAGTGAAATGGCTCAACAACTATTGCCATCGAAAAGATACATATGTCCACATGTTCACATTTTAATTGTCATACCTATTGTTTATCCTTTAATTCCACCGTTAGCGACATCGAGTCTTAATTCTTTTAATGTCCAAATACATGTTTGTGTACAAATACCTGCACAACTAATCCTCATCGCTCCTGTCCTGGTTGTCCGAGCGGATTGGCATGTCATGAGTGAGATGCGTTAAAAAATAGCCACTCGGAAAACCGGAATAATCCCCACAACGGACGGACGTTACCAGCTCATATTCAACTGACTCCAGTGTGAGGATCAATCGCTACCGTCTCTCTTCGTCTCTCTCACAGGTAACATCAGCAGGAACTGCACGCCGGCGGGATGGTCGGACGTTTTCCCGAACATCACCAGCGCCTGCGGCTCGGACACCAGCCAGGATAAGGTGCGTTCACTGTCTTCATCGCCCCCTTGTAAATGTCAGCGGGAAAGAGGGAGAGCTGGAGGTTTGTAATCGACGCAGCCTGCAGGCGGCGGCTGTTCATTAACAGGGGATCCTTAAAAAGGTCAAATCTGCTCAACAACAGTGAGATGCACGTTTAATATATGAACTGTTTGAGTAATGTCGTGAGTCCCAGAATGTGATTATAGTGGCATTTAACCTCTAATGAAACATTTAATCCTAATTTTATTTTAATGTTCTTAATCCTTTCCAAACACTGAATAGTTGGCAGTGGAAGCCTTAATGACCAATGTTAATTCATGTTTTTAAAAAACTGTGATACGAGGAGTTATCACAGTTTTTTTACATTAATTTAATAATTCAACATAATTTGAAGCTTTTTCCGACCCAAATTACAATTTTAAAAAACATTTTAAACACCCACGTTAGTGGTAGGCGATAGTTGTTAGATGTTCATTTTATTGTTTTTTCAGATGATATTTCTGCGGACTGTTTAATTAATATTGCAGCGACAGAACCTCGATTCATATTCGATCGGACTGGTTTGATCCGAGATAACAAACCTCACCGCCGGTGATGGACAGTCGCGTTGGAATTTAAAACCTGAACAGATTCAGGTGTCTGTGAACAATTTATACGTTTTTTTAGAGATGAACCCAATGTGCATTTCCCAAAATATTCTGCTTCCCGAGGACGATTGGGACACCGTGTTCCGGGCTATATAGGAGGATCATAATAATTGAAGAAATTGAAGTTTCATTTTGAACACCTTATATTTACAATGTCACTTAAAAATAGATTTCACAAATTGCCTAAAGCATCCTCTGCTTTATGGTCTGTTTGACTCTAAATGACCATAATGTACTAAATCAACATAATGCAGTATTTAAGAACACGTAAACTAATGTTTACAATGTTTACTGGGGGAATAAATCAAGAGAGAAGTAGAGTAATTTATATAGACTTCTATTCAACTAGAGGAGTCGCCCCCTGGTGGTCAGGAGAGAGAATGCACACCAGCTTCACTCTGCATAGCTGTATATTGCCGCCTGTTTTTTAAATTGAATTAAGAGAAGCCTTTTTATTCTTATTTTTTGAAGCTTTTTTGTTGTAACAACTAAATGTAATCAATACTGTCACAACCGTCCCGCGGATGAGCGGACACACTTTGTGATGCTATCAACCAGACGCGCTAACACGAGCAGCAACAGAAAGTAAGCTTTAAAGCAAAATGTTTATTTTGTCGGACAAAACAAAAAAAACAACAGAAGAAAAGTAATAAAGCCAAGTATTGACTTACTGCTGATTTTTTTTTTTATAACTCGGTGAAATGCGGTGTATGGCACAGTCCCCACACTCAGGATAATCACAAGCAGAATACGTGAAGTTTATATCCTCCTCAACCCGAAACAGTTTCAGGGGGGAAGCAGCCGAACGACAATGTTTGTCCTCGTTTGTCCTGCACGGTGATAATTGCTGCTCTCTCGGTGCCGAGGGTCAGTTTGGGTCGCGACTGTTCTGATTCTGAATCCCCCCATTGTGCTCGTTAAACCGGCTGCCTCACCCCCCCCCCCCCCCCCCTCATCTCTCACTCTTTCACTCTCCTGTCTTTCACATCTCCACCTGCTCCCTCTCTACGCAATACACCCAAAACACCCTGAACACAACACTTTGCGTCTGTTAGACCCCCCTCCCCCTCCACTCCCCTCCCCTCCCTCCAACACTTTGCAGGAAAGTAGAAGACGAAAAGATGCATCGATTTAGTTTAGTTTATTTTTTTAAATTTTGAAAAGTACAGAAACATAATGTCGATAAATAACCTAATTATTTGAAGCCTCTATATATTATTACAATATCACATTATTATAGAAAATAACAATTTAATACAGATAATATATGACAAATATTTTCTTTTTAACAAGACATGATATATAATAACAACACATTATCAATAACAGCAAATAAATATTTAAAAAGCTGAAATACTTCAATAGCTTGAAGATTTAAAGGCATCTGTGATCTTTAGTAAGAGAAATGTCAAACCAGACAAGTAGAAGGAATCTGTTATTTGGGAGCAGCAGACGAGGTGTTGTTGAACTATTACACTCTGGCACATGGAAGATATAAATAAATAAATCCTTGTTGAACTGGAACAAAAAATCAGAGGATTAAATCCCAGTGTGGAAAAACTTCAGTTCCCTGGTTACATGTTTCTGTATCTTTGGCTCAGCTAGCGGTGACGTACTCAGCAGCGAGTTCACGTATAGCTCCGGTTCGTACGATATCTTCGGGAAAAAGTACTTTTTCTATGAAAGTCCAGCAACATTTGTCACCTTTCTCAGGAAAAAAAACAAAGAAACGACAATTGGGTTAGATAATGAAGTGACGTTACTGAACTACGCAAATTGCGTGAGGATTAAATATCCGTTCCGAACTTCTTGGTTTACCCGATGGGATCAAGCCGCCTTCTCCCGGCTAGAAGATCGACTTCGCCCCCTGGCCAGTGCTTGATTTTTTGTTGTTGCTGTCTTTATACTTCCTCGTTCATGATTGCGTGGATATCGTAGGAACCTTCATATGAGGATACTTCGTTAGCTAACAGCTAACGGAAATACAAGTAAACTCTCTGCTGAGTACGCCCCCCACACACATTAGTGTCTCGCCAGGGGTTTAGCCGGTTGTGGGTTGTATTAATTAAGTCACACAACACGGCGTTGGTTGTTGCAGACACACCTGGCCCGGATCGGCCCTCGGCTGAGTGCACCTTTTCTTTAGATGATTTCAGGAGGCAGAACACGATTTAATTTTATCTCTCTCCCTCTCTGGCATGCTAACGAACCTCGTCCTCCATCTTGTGCTTCAGAGACGATTCAGGTGCGACTGCAGACTTTATATATTCGGACATGAGAGCAAAATAAATAATAATAATGTATTTAATTTAAATATCACTTTTCAAGGAACTTAAAGATACTTTACATCACATAATAAAAACGGCATAAAATCGAAAGAATAAAAGTCACTAAAATTACCATAAAACAATACATTTAAACAAATAGAACGTAGAGGGCACAAATTTCCAATAAATACACATTTCGAGTCCGAATGTGTTCACACAAAGTGCGCACGCACACACACTGACACGCACACAAAAAAGAGTGTACCTGTCCAATTACACTAAATGTTATATTTGATATCGGACCTTCTTTTTTTTTCTCGAATGAACACTTTTGATCTCAAACACAAAACACCTTTTTTCTGAGAACGCGAGATAAAAGGACACACACACACACACACACACACACGGAGGTCATTCGTTTGGCACATTTCAATCTCCGCTTCCGTTTCCAACAGGAAATTATCTGTTCTTCGGTTTTTCATGCCAAGAAGTTTTCCCAAAGGCAAAAGCTCTTTTCCTTTCTCTCTCTCTCCCTCCTCATCCTCAGCACCGTGACACCGTGAGTCAGTGAGTCGGTTCTGATCTGACTCAAAGCTTATTGCATCACTAAGTACAGTATGTCGGAGCACGTGTGCCACACATTGTGTGCTGGCGAAGTCTGAAAATAAATACATAATAATCCCACAAAGAAGAGAAGACATCCATAAGGTTCAGTGTTGACAGCCAGAGGAAAAAAATCTGGATGTAAACCCATTACTTTATGTTTAATTATGTGAAATAAGATTTTCTCTCAGATTGGTGTCTTTTGGGTGAAATGTTTTAGGAATTTTGCCGGTATTTCCTTCTAGACTTCAACATATTTTTTTCCCTGTCAAACACAAAACAATCAGTCTGCTCATTTTTGGCAGTTTGTTGTTTTTAGTGTTTTTTTCGAGGCATCTTTAAGTTCATCACTCTGATCAATTTATTCGTATTTCACCGACATATTTTCTGGCAGGAATTTGTTCTTTTCGTCTCCTTTAAAAAAAAAAGAAGACTTCAGCCCTCTCAGTGTTTTTTATTGTCTGAATCAGCTTTTATTTCCTATAAAAAGAAGAAAAAAATCTGAGCTAGTTGATTGGAGATGAAATATTTCACAATACAGACAGGAGGAAGAAGAAGAGCAGCAGGTTGCAGAGTGGAAATAACAGGTTTGTGGGTGGCGCCATCATTTTTTCTTGTGAGGGTAGAGTGACAGCAGAACTATGAATATGTGACGGCGCATTTTAACAAGATCACAAACATTTACCACCCAGAAAGCTAACTACGGGCTCACGGGAAAAGATATGTGTTCACAACCTAACTGCTGATATTTCTTTGGCCTTTACCTAAAAAAAATACATCCCTCTTTGCTTTGTGAGCGTCCTCAAAAGAAAGGTGCCATTTGGTTGCGATGCAAGATTTGACAAGATATTTTTCAAATGATTATTCTTGTGAAAGAAAATATGATGGTTGAGAAAAAAAAGTAGGACAAAAAACATGATCTGTGTTTTGAAAATGATCAAATGTATCATCAAATAGGTTGTGTTCTGATTGGTCTGTGGTTCTGGAGAAAGTGCTTCAGTCTTGTATCTTGGTCTTCACGTGGAAGACATCTCAATAGTCAAGGGCTTGTCACCTCTCTCTCTCTCTCTCTCTCTCTCTCTCTCTCTCTCTCTCTCTCTCTCTCTCTCTCTCTCTCTCTCTCTCTCTCTCTCTCTGCATCAATTGCCATACTGCCGTCATTTTAATCATTTCACATTGCTGATGATTTTGATTTACTTAATTTTATTTTCCCTTTGTATCATTCTATCATCCGTCTGTCCTTGCATCTGTTTATTTTTTTTCAAGTTCTGTCTTTAATATTGTCAAAACAACATCTATACTAAAGCAGAACATGTTTAAAATGCAATCTGTAGTTCAACGAAACCAAAAAAATGCGATCGTGACCTCATAAATCATCAAACAATGAAAGAAGGGCGCATCCTCTGGGGAGCAGGGATGTGCTCGTTTCACTGCATCTGCCCTTAAGATGCTGATTGTACTCACATAAATAGAAATGGGTTCTCCAAAATGATAATAATAACATATATAGAGAGAGATGAATAGCTTGTGAAGGATAATGTCGCTCTTTCTGTCTCTGCAGCTGGTCTTCTATGTGGTGGTGAAGACGTTGTACACTCTGGGTCACAGTCTGTCTTTGATCGCCCTCACCACGGGAAGCGCCATCCTCTGTCTGTTCCGGTAAGACCTGGTATCACCGTATCATCACATGAAATAAAAAAGCATTGTGGTCACCGCGTGGAAGCCGGGTATAAAATACCAAACTGTCACAAACTAGTGGCCCTATTAGGACGGGATCGCTTCAACAGACTGTATATAACGACTCTAGTGTCGTCCTGTCAATCACCTTATAGCCCCGCCCCTAAAGCGTTCCCTGCTTTATGGTCCGTTTGACTCTAAATGACCATAATGTACTAAATTATGACATCATGCTGTATAGAAGAAGACTTGAAACTAGAGATTGAGACATAAACACATGTTTACAATGTTTACTGAGGGAATACATCGAGAGAGAAGTAGTCATTATATAGACTTCTATACAACCAGAGGAGTCGCCCCCTTGTGGTCAGGAGAAAGAATGCAGCTTTAACACGTGACGCATAGACTTATATACAACCAGAGGAGTCGCCCCCTGGTGGTCAGGAGAAATAATGCAGCTTTAAGACATGAAGCATAAACTTCTATACAACCAGAGGAGTCCCTCCTGGTGGACAGGAGAGAGGTTTTAAGATACTTCCGCAACGGCTTCACAAAACTGGAGACGACACAACTTCCACGCCTGTCATCGTCGTCTTTGATCTCAAATTTAAAAAATTAAAACTGTCCCTGCTGTGTAAAGATCTTTGACAATATGAAAACATAACCGGCATGGAGAAGAAGAAGAAAGAATACCTTCATTATTAACAGAAAAGAACAGCTGATCTTTTAGCTCTTTGTCTTCATGTGCAGATTTACATTGCAGCCGAGTCTGAGGAAGATCTGTCAGATTAATTAGTTTGTAAATGAACAGTGAACTGGCAAATCACCACACTTTCATTTCCCTGATTTATCTTTAATTGTCAACAGATGTGTGTTTGTGTGTGTAAGTGTGTGTGTGTGTGTGTGAGAGCCTCTATGTTTAAGGCCTAATTGGATTTATCTTCATTCAGTTTGTTCATGTAACACGTGTCATCAAGTAACCCACGTGTCATCAAGTAACACACGTGTCATGTGTAACACATGTTATCAAGTAACCCACGTGTCATCATGTAACACACGTGTCATCAAGTAACCCACGTGTCATCATGTAACACACGTGTCATCAAGTAACCCATGTGTCATCAAGTAACCCACGTATCATGTAACACACGTGTCATCAAGTAACACACGTGTCATGTGTAACACGTGTTATCAAGTAACCCATGTGTCATCATGTAACACACGTGTCATCAAGTAACACACGTGTCATCAAGTAACACACATGTCATCATGTAACACACTGTGTCATCATGTAACACACGTATCATCAAGTAACCCACGTGTCATCAAGTAACCCACGTGTCATCAAGTAACACACGTGTCATCATGTAACACACACACGTGTCATCAAGTAACCCATGTGTCATCAAGTAACACACGTGTCATCAAGTAACACACGTGTCATCAAGTATCACACGCGTCATCGTGTAACACGTGTCATGTAACACATGTCATCATGTAACCCACGTGTCATCAAGTAACACACGTGTCATCATGTAACCCACGTGTCATCAAGTAACACACGTGTCTTCATGCGTCTCT
The DNA here is from genome assembly GCF_029220125.1 of Pseudoliparis swirei. Taxonomy (NCBI): domain Eukaryota; kingdom Metazoa; phylum Chordata; class Actinopteri; order Perciformes; family Liparidae; genus Pseudoliparis; species Pseudoliparis swirei. The sequence goes on from NC_079395.1 coordinate 4,049,955, forward strand.
ACAGGAAGCTCCACTGCACCAGGAACAACATCCACCTCAACCTCTTCTTCTCCTTCGTCCTGAGAGCCGTGGCCGTGCTGGTCAAAGACGACATCCTCTTCGACCGAACCTCGCAGTGCTCCAGCCAGCCGTCACTGGTGAGGTCATCGGTGAGGTCACCACCTCAGTCCGCCGCCGTGAGAGCAAAGGAAGGTGGTCTCGGTGCCACGCTTTCCAGCCTCAGTTTGTGAAATGAAACGTAAATGTAAATAAGGTTTTTACAGAAATGAGACGTAATAAAAATAAAAAAATGTTAGCTTTTTACGAGCTGCTGAGCTTCGTAAGTATCAGGAATCTGAAAGTAATTTATGTGGTGAACAGATTAAAATGGGGACTTTAAGTGGCTTTTTTTCCCAAAGTCGCCGTTTCAATCCACTGTTGTGAATCCGATGGTTGGGATCTTTAAATTATTTAAATAAATAATTACGTCATTTGAATAAATCATTGGGATTGAAACCAGTAGAGAGTGAAGAACAATATGATCCATTGTGGAGGAGGTAGTATTGTATTATACAGGGAGGTGTTCGTTGAGACCTCGGAAATTGGAATAAATGCGGTGGACGAAATAGTAGAAACAGCCGTCGGGAAAACAACTACATTTTCAACTGAATCTTCCAAAATGAAGCTGAACCCGTTTCTACAGAAACGAGAAGATGAACTGATTCATTGTCTGTATTATTAGACTGTATTAGTTTAAAAAATGGCTACAGGGTGAGGTTTTAATTTAGAAAGATAATCAGAGGATTTATATTTAATCAAGTTTAATTCATTAAAAATTGCCGTCCAAGGAGCTTTCCTTCAACCACAGCTGTACACGAATATTACCTAGATAACTATGGAAGTAATGGGGTATCGGGGGTTAAGATTCCAACTATGAGACGCAACCTCCCCATCATCTCTTTTCTGTCACTCTTGAATAAAAAAAAAGGTTGAAGAACCTTTTAAAATGCTCCTAAAACCTTGAGGTTTGATCCTTAATCCGGCTTCCCTCTCCTCTAGTGGTCTTTGTTTGCTTTTTACATCGGAGAGGAAACGTCTCGGTAATAATTGAAGGAATAACCGTCGGGGCGCTCTGATGTTTTTATGCTTTTATCTACTCACCGCTTGTAACGTCAGGATCTAGAAACTGAAGCTCGTCCTCCTGGTGAACTCACTCACTGCCCCAGTGGGAACAACCCTCGTATCAGGATAATTAGCTTCGTTGCCCGATTAAAAACCAACACACAGTCACACACAGCCCAGCAAAGAGAACCAGTAGCATGTATACTAGAGGTCGATATGGCACAATGACTCGAGGGTTCATTCTTTCCATTTTTGTGTTTTCCAGGTGGGATGTAAAGCCAGTCTGGTGTTTTTCCAGTACTTCATCATGGCCAACTTCTTTTGGCTGCTGGTGGAGGGTCTGTACCTGCACACGCTGCTCGTCGTCATCTTCTCCGAGAACAGACACTTCATCGTCTACATGTTCATCGGCTGGGGTGAGCTTCGATTTCAATTTCAGCTTCAGCATCTTTTGGAATTGCGATGTTTTTTAATGCTCAATCTCATGTTTTAAAGGTGTTTTAGCGAACGCGATCTCATGGCAATGCATATGAATAGCACAACATTCTCAAAATGATGTCATTTTTGAGTGTCATTACGACGCATTTTAGGATTTTCCTGTGTTATTTTACGCCATGTTGTTGCCGTGAAATGGTCGCGGTCATGTTTACTCCACAAAACCACAGAAGGATTATAAAATATGGGCTTGAAATAAGTATGCGCATTTATGAAGTCGTTTATAACAAGTGCCATTTTTTTTTAACCCCTTGCAAAGGAAACGATAGATATGGCATATTTGTGGAGTACATTGTCATATATTTGTGTCAATAACTTAATATCTTTACATAGTATTTCTAGTACATCATCTTTGACATTAAAAAAATATATGTACAGGACTGTCTCAGAAAATTAGAATATTGTGATAAAGTTCTTTATTTTCTGTAATGCAATTAAAAAAACAAAAATGTCATGCATTCTGGATTCATTACAAATCAACTGAAATATTGCAAGCCTTTTATTATTTTAATATTGCTGATTATGGCTTGCAGCTTAAGAAAACTCTAAAATCCTATCTCATAAAATTTTAATATTTCCTCAGACCAAGTTAAAAAAAAGATTTATAACAGCTGAGTGTTTGTCAAGGCTCAGGAAACCCTTGCAGGTGTTTCGAGTTAATTAGACAATTCAAGTGATTTGTTTAATACCCTACTAGTATACTTTTTCATGATATTCTAATATTTAGAGATAGGATATTTGAGTTTTCTTAAGCTGTAAGCCATAATCAGCAATATTAAAAGAATAAAAGGCTTGCAATATTTCAGTTGATTTGTAATGAATCCAGAATGCATGACATTTTTGTTTTTTTAATTGCATTACAGAAAATCAAGAACTTCATCACAATATTCTAATTTTCTGAGACAGTCCTGTATTTATGATATAGAATAGTTATATTATCAGACGGATACAAAAATAATTCAATTATGATATTTAAACAATATAAAATACAGATACAAAATATGTTTTCCTAAATCAGATCAACGTTTTCCTCGTGGCGTTTTTCAGGAATCCCCACGGTGTTCGTGTTTGCGTGGGTGATGACGAGGATTTATCTGGAGGACACGGGGTGAGTGTCGCCAACCAATCATGAACCAATCACTCATTAGATTTGGTATTATATGCACATCTTAATATCCCTCCATTGTATTACATAGATTAACTCATATCACAGGAATCTGCATGCCATGTTGTTGTCTATTTAATTAGCATCTTTATTTTATTTCGTCAATTTAATATATGAATGTCCCTCACACTCTCTTTGGAATTGTTTATTGTTTTCTACTTCGTTGTATGATAGGAGACGGGTAATTGTCAATCACATCAGGGACACACATTAATATTCAACAGGCGACGCATTCAATTAAATCAATAAATTACATTTCATCGATAATATAGAAGCCAGCTCTGTTTCCACACTATGTAGACGGATATCCCCCGAGTCAGAGAGCATTTAATTGGATAATTAAGTTGGATGTATTTGCGACGAGTTGCTGTTATTATGAACTTCTGTTGCACATTATTGCATCTCAACGCTGAGCGAGTCACACTGGAGTGGGCGTGTTCCTAAAAGCAAGGCTCAGCAAGGATGTAGCCGCATGGTGCGAGAAGACTTTATGGAGAATGATGAAGGTTCACCCTTTAGCTTGAGAATAGACTAAATAGATTTATCAGCTTTTGGATAGTTGATAAAGGTTTGTGAAATACAGTTAAAAGATCCAGAAAAAAGCTACACTTTAAATTCAAGATTATTTAGTTTGACACTTGAGCTGAAGAGTGAAATTGAGATTAGGACAAATATTAATTCTTTAGACTAGAATTTGTTGCTTTCCGATTTGTCTAAATTGAGTGTTTGATTGTTATTAAAGTTATTGCCATAAAATAGCATGAGACAAGTCTTGTATAGCCAACAAGCTTGAATATTTCATCATTAAAGGGTACCTGTAGTGCAAAACAACAACGTGCTACATCCATTCGGCGCATCAAATAAATCATATTTACCCCGCTGCTATTGTCAACAAGTCACGCATAGCCCGAGGATTTACATTTCTTTGTCAAAATTCCGAATCCGTGGGCGCAGCCATTGTGCTAGTTATTTACTCCAGCTCAAAGCTAACTATGACGTAGAGTCGTTGAAAGGAATTCAGCCAATCCGGAGCCACTTCTACACGCGTTGCTTCTTGGGATAGATCGGTGGCCTCAAGAATTACACAATCTATATCAGGGGTGCTCAATACGTCGATCGCGGCGACCTGCCAGTCGATCGCGGCGTAGTATTGGTAGATCGCATGACATTAAAAAAAATTGGCCCGCCCCCCTGTCACTTTCTCTATAGCGCCACATTACAGCAGAAGCACGTCATTTCTGTCTCTACGTGTTGCGTTGACAGTCCTCTGCCCGCCGTCTCGTGCGCCGCGGAGCTCCCGACACCGGTTTGCGCGCATCGGGACGGACGGAGCAAAGAAAAAGTCACTAGCACCCCCGAACATGTCGGCCGAACATTGCATCAATGAAAGACATCTCCAGCGCTGGCTTATGCGCGATGTAGCTATCAAGCTCACTCTTTTGTGTGAAGCAGATGAGGTCTAATGACACTATATCAGGGCTCTCAAGTCTCACGCATTGAGCGTGAGACTCACGCATTTCGGTCTTATCTCACGCACTCCCGCCACACATCTAATTCCTCACGCTGAAAAAACCTCTCGGCTATTTAATGCTTGAATGCAGGGGTGCTCAATACGCCGATCGATTGTTGAGTAGAAATAGTCACCAGCACCCCCCCCCCCGTCGACAACTCTTTTCGGCTCGATGCCGGCGCGCGCAACAGTCAGCTGTATCGGGTGCTGATGGAAATCTCACGCTTGCCCCTCTTCAAAACTTGAGAGCCCTGCTATATCATCGGACATAAGTTCGTGCTCTTTACAACAAATGCACTCTATGTCTGTTTTCTGTGGCACACATTTCCCACAACTGCACCAAACGTCCGCCGACTTGCGTGCACGGTCCGCACGGTGAAGCATCTGGACCGGCGGTCCTTCGGCATCAACTTCATCAGAATCATCGCTATCATCGCTGTCACAATTCACTAAATGGGGATAGTCTGCTTTTAAAGGTTCAAACAAGTATCCAGTTGCTGAATCAGACAATCTTTCATCGTCCATATTCTCAATCTCTCAGCATTTGTTTGCGAGCGCTCGACATTGTTTACATTGGTATCTGAACACATCCGCTGTGGCTGGCTGTCGATCTATCAACGATCTGACGTCACACCACCCGCGACATATTCAAGCTCCAGTGCAATGTCGCATGTCGGAGTTGAGGACTTTGAACAGCCTAAACTACGTATTGTTATTGAATACTGGACCGTCAGTGCATGAATACACTTTAGAAACACATTATCTTTTGATCTGGCTACATATTGTTTTGCACTACAGGTACCCTTTAAGGCCTTTTTTGTGAGAGTAATTTGCAGATGAATATATATTTTTCAAAGCTTTATTACTCTTTTCAACCTTGACAAAGGCAGAGCAGCCCAGACCCACTCCTTACCTTCTTACCTTTAACAATAAAAGCGCAAGACATACTGTATATTCTGTGTATTGTCTCAGAGCATTTCACTGAAAGGAAACTCAACCAAATATCAGTAGTTTTGGCTATACACCAATTTAGCGCAGACAGACAGATGCTGCTCTAGGTCAATAGGATCCTGGGAGTTTGCCCTCTACCTCAAGTTAATCCTCAAATGTCGCTTCCGGTATGAATAGTTTTGATGCATATTATTCACAGGGGAGTATTACGCATTTCCGTGCCCTTTATTCATCCCACCCCTCGTGTGTAAAGACCTTTCAGGTCTATAAACTACTTCATTTTACTGGTCAGCGTTCAAAGACCTGAAAGCATCTTGGTATGCAAGGCCTGTGTGGGTAAAGACAAGCTTGTGCTAACCGGGTTGGGAGCTGTTTTCCCGAGTAAAAACAGATCTTAAGACATGCCGATTGGTGCATCTTAATCCGCTGTATCCGGTTGAGGTGACGGAAACAAACGACGGAGAAGAGTTTCCCCAGCAGGGTGTCTGGAGCTCATCCTCAGAGAACGGAGCTCATCCTCAGCTCATCCTCAGAAAACGGAGCGCTGCTCCTCCATGTTGAAAAGAAGCCAATTAAAAATGATTTGGCCCACTGATAATGACGCCGAGCGAACAGGAGGGATTAGCTACTCCACTTGACTTGGATACATCTCGGGATCCTCAGGGTAGAGCTGGAGGACACGGCGGAGGAAGAAGGAAGTCTGGGTCGCCTTGCTTGGACCTCCATAAGTGGCCAGTGGATGGATTATTGACTTAGACTTGTCCCCAATAGATATGAGCCTTACTTTAAGACCAACTCAACCTCGCAAACTAGTTTTCCCACATCAAACTTTCTGGTCTGTCGCAGCCTGGTTCTCCTTCTGCTAGCAAGCAATCTACACTTTAATATACTCTATGAAATTTACATTACGCTTATTTATGGTGCCCTCAGGTGCTGGGAGACCAACGATAACCCCATACCCAACTGGGTGATCAACGGACCGATTGGATTCTCCATCATGGTAGGTCGAGGACCATTACCTGCTGTTTGTTTGCAGGTGATTCACATGCTTGTCACTTATTAAAGCACTTCCACGTGGAATTAAATGGATGATATAAAGGATAGATGTTTTGAATAAACGATAATTTACACTAACAAGTAATTGTCGTAAGATGTCATGCTTCATCGCAACCAGCCTTGAAGCTTTAAGCTCATAGTCTTTAAGGTCATGTGCTTTCTGCTAACAGCAGCTCTAGATGTTTAAAACCAATTCAGGAGCAAATGCCTTAAAAATGCGCCAGAGAAAAAGATATAAAGTCACTCAATTGTCTCTCTTTGCACTCACTCGCTGCCTTTCTGTCTCAACTTTCGGTTCATTGATTTCTGTGGGTAGAAAACTGTCCAACACTGCAAAAATAAAAAAATCTCCCCCCTGGTGGGTATTTTCTGACTCTTCAATCAATCTGATAGTTCTGTTGTTTTTCCTCCCCCGGTCTCCAAGGTCAACTTCATCCTGTTTATCAGCATCATTCGGATCTTGGTTCAGAAGCTGAGGTGCCCTGACGTGGGCGGCAACGACCAATCACAATACAGGTACCTCGCGAGGGACGCGGACGTTAAACCTACTCGTTTTTTTGTCGGTGTAAGCTTGTGTGGATAAGAGTCAGCAAAGTGGCATTACAAATATATATACGTATATAAAATAAAAAAATACAATCCGAGACACCCAGAACATTTGTATACATTCTGTGTCTGCAGAGATGAGTGACGCTAACGCTCATTCAACAAGACAGCGTTTGATGATGCGGCCTCCATGAAATAGAGAGCTGGGGGTGAAACCCTCTGTGCACACATTCTTACGAGATGCAGCGCCTCCTTGAGTCTTCGCCCTCGTCAAAGGCGAAGTGTTTAATCTTCAGGCAATTTCACCCTGCAGTGACATTTGAACTGTTGTGATACTACTAGGTCGATTCGGGGGCTGCAGGATCTTCTGATTCAGTGTGCACTGGTTTTTGAAGTTCGGCGAGTTCTGAACTTTCAGACGCATTTCAGACAACGAACCAAACTTTGTCCGATTGTATAGACGCTTATGAGAAAATGACTCTACTTCTCTCTTGATATATTCCCTCAGTTTATGTTTCAATCTCTCTAGTTTCAAGTCTTCTTCAATACAGCATGATGTTCATTTAGTAAATATGGGTCCATTTAGAGCCAGATAGACCATAAAGTGGAATATGCTTTAGGGGCGGGGCTTACTGTGATTGACAGGTCGATTTAGCGACCAGAGACGTATGTATACACCGCTTCCACGCCACTCCTCCGCATTTACAGCGGTAGTACACAAACCAATGGATATCGGAAATGCTGTGCTATGTATATTCCTTCCCAGGAGATCTTAAATAGGAACAAACACTGCATATTTTACGGCTTAATGGTGCTACGAATAACAATTCATTGTTGTTTTTCTCTCAGAAGGTTGGCCAAATCCACCCTCCTGCTGATCCCTCTGTTCGGGATCCACTACGCGGTCTTCGTTTCCCTCAGTGAATCCATCGCAGAGGCTTATAAAATATTCTTTGACCTCGCCCTCGGATCCTTTCAGGTACTTCCATCAATGCTATTGTCTTTAAAATGTATTAATTAATCTCTTTGTTATATATTTACTATTTAAAATGTTGAATTACTTGTGATGTTAGTGCATTTTCTTTAAGATTGCTGTGTTGTTTATCTTCAGGGTTTGGTCGTGGCCATTCTGTACTGTTTCCTAAACAGTGAGGTAAGCTTTACTTATGTGAAATGTGGCAGTGTAGAAGTGTTTATTAATATGAATTAGAAGTGAACACAGAGCGTGGCACTTTATAAATCAATATCAATTTCCATAAAAAAGTATTTCCTTTTTTAGAATTTTTATTTTTTTAGACGGAAAAAATAATATTCAGCTGATAACATGCTTCATTCCAATGTAGAAACATGATAGGCAGGAAATAGAGAAGCTAAAACAAATTCCATCATTCAATTTCTTTTTTCATTTCAAAATAATGTTGAATTATATCATTTAAGCACACATGTATTTAAACAGGTGGTTCAGTACTTTGTCCTGGAAAAAATATATTTAGTTAAAAACAACATATTTATTTCCCCTATTCCTGCAGGTTCAGGGCGAGCTGAAGAGAAAGTGGAGAAGTATGTGTCTGAACTGCCATCTGAGGAGAGAGAACCTCCTCAACAGCACCTTCGCCTCCCGGAACGGCTCCGAGCACACGGTGCAGTTTCACCGCAACTCCCGAACCCAGTCCATCCTGCAGTCGGAGACCACGGTGCTGTGAGGACCCCGAGGGATCTCTAGAAAACAAACAGTCTCCAGGTCGAATAGATTTTACAAGAAGATTTTAACACAAAGTTGAGAGGGAAAGTACCACACGGGTGGGAAACTGCACATCATCTCAAAGCGGATTTTGGTTTGAGCTTTACAAATCTCTGCAGGCCTTCGACGTGTACCTTACACAGCACCGACGCGTCCGATGAGGGTGTGCTTGTGTTCGGTGTCGAGTGAGAACCATTTCTATTCAGAGTTTTTCTATGGTGTAAAAAATGAAGAAAGAACGGAACTTGGGCGACTACATATTTGGTCCGTTTTTCCCTGCGCACATCTATGAGGCAAGAAATGTCCGTAATTTAACCTGTGTATGTTAAATCCATTTGTTAAATAACTATGAATAAATATGTTTAAGAGAAACAGTGCCATGCTTCTCTTCATGGGTAGCAGAGCTGAAGACTTTAGATTGAGGGATGGAGTTTCAACCGCTTTGCAGCCAACGCGCCACCATGTAGGGACATATTGACCATGTAGTGGACATATTGACCATGTAGGGACATATTGACCATGTAGGGGACATATTGACCATGTAGGGACCATATTGACCATGTAGGGGACATATTGACAATGTAGGGGACATATTGACCATGTAGGGGACATATTGACCATGTAGGGACATATTGACCATGTAGGGGACATATTGACCATGTAGGGGACATATTGACCATGTAGGGACATATTGACCATGTAGGGGACATATTGACCATGTATGGGACATATTGACCATGTATGGGACATATTGACCATGTAGGGGACATATTGACCATGTTGTGGACATATTGACCATGTAGGGACATATTGACCATGTAGGGGACATATTGACCATGTTGTGGACATATTGACCATGTAGGGGACATATTGACCATGTATGGGACATATTGACCATGTTGTGGACATATTGACCATGTAGGGACATATTGACCATGTAGGGACATATTGACCATGTTGTGGACATATTGACCATGTTGTGGACATATTGACCATGTAGGGACATATTGACCATGTATGGGACATATTGACCATGTTGTGGACATATTGACCATGTAGGGGACATATTGACCATGTAGGGACATATTGACCATGTAGGGGACATATTGACCATGTAGGGACATATTGACCATGTAGGGGACATATTGACCATGTTGTGGACATATTGACCATGTAGGGGACATATTGACCATGTTGTGGACATATTGACCATGTATGGGACATATTGACCATGTTTGGGACATATTGACCATGTAGGGGACATATTGACCATGTAGGGGACATATTGTTGTGGCAATGCGTGGTTGATGTACGTGAAACAGTTGGGAGAAAAAATAAGTATTTTTGTGAAGCCTGGCACATTAGCGACAGAAGGAAATCTTGAAATGCAGTTGTGTTTGTGAGTTAACATGGAATCATAGACGTGGACGTAGTCACCGCGACGTCACCCATTGGTTTGTGGACTGCCGTTATGAAGCCTCGAGTCAGGCGATTCAACAACATGGTCGTCGCCATGTTGGTTTTTCGCAAAAGAGGATCAGAAGTTACGTTGAGACGCGTCTACGTCCCTGGTAGAGAGACCTGTCAATCACAGTAAGCCCGCCCGAAAGCACGGGTTTGACTCTAAATGGACCATAAGTTACGAAATGAACATCAGACAGAAGATGCCATGTAAACAAAAGGGAAACCGCTGTGCCCACTGGGAACTTCTGTTGAGATTGGAGGTGTAACCAATTGCCACTTGATTTAATGACCAACTCAATACATCCAACACAATGTGTTGTAGTCAAGAAATACAGTTTGCTCATCCTTGTAGTCTTATGCTAAAGATAATTGAAACCAAAATAGCCATCGAGAAATATATTTTAATCTGAATATATTAAAATAGGCCTACTCAAGATTTGGTTTAGTAAATCAAAGCTTGAAGACTTGAAGTGAAAAAATAAAATAAATCATTGATATAATGCATTGAATTGTAGATAAAACAACAGGGATCAACAAAACTGATTTCTTCGTTTTACATTTCTGTAGTGATAGTGCTACTATTTTCCAAAACGTTCCATCTATATCATATTTATAAAGATGTGTTGAGCAGATTTGTATTTGGGATTGTCACAATTTTAATTTTAATATCTAACAGGTTGCAGATGAAAAGAAAGTGAGTGGTTATGTGGCGACAAACTGAAACTTTATTTCCATTAACAAGGAGGTTAAATATTTTCATCCAGCTTAGTTTTGTAATCACAACCAGAAATGATGCGCTATGGCAATATTCGCAACCGTTAACAAGCGCAAAATGATTATATAAATCAATTGAGTTTTTGCATGAAAATGTTTTTGCTGACCTCTAGTGGTAGTACTTGTGTACTGCAGGGTGTGTCAGTACAAAGTTACGTCATTGAGGTGTGTGGCTACAGGTGCAACAAAGCACATTTCGACAATCTGCTTCAAGCTTATTTTCACTTCAGCAGAAGCCAAAATATTATCTCCCATCAGTCACCAGCTAAGGCAGACGTGCCAGGTGTCTACAAGAACCTAAAATATTACAATAATATGGGGTGGCTTTAGCTCAGTGGGGTAAGAGGGCCGTCCTGCAACCGCAGGGTTGTGGGTTCGATCCCCGCTCTCCCCATTAGTTGCAAGTCGAAGTGTCCTTGAGCAAGGCACTGAACCCCCAGTTGCTTCCCGGGCGCTTCACCGCAGCCCACTGCTCCTTAATAACTAAGGATGGGTTAAATGCAGAGAACTAATTTCCCCTTGGGGATAAATAAAAGTGTATATTCTATTCTTTCTATTCTATTCTAATTTTGTTATGACTGGGAATATCGTTGCTTTTTATTCGTGCAGCAAGTGTTGCGCAGCAGTTGCATGATATTCTCAGTGTTTGCCTTTTTTCATTGTTGTTGGTCAAAGCTGTCAATTTGTCAATTTCTTGTTGAATCTAATGAGATGACAAGAAAGAAAGGGAAATCCTTGCTATGTGTAGCATGCTATATTTGTCTATATGTTGTATTTAATTGTTGCCACAAGACAAACTAAATCTGGTGACATTTGTATTAAGGCATACAGAGTCAGGGTTTATTTTGTAGAATCACATGTTCTTATGAACTATCTGTAAAACAGTACTCCAGCCTGTTTGGAGTTTACGTGAACCAAATACTAAACCCACTTATACTGTCCTAGATTAAGGGCAACATTTGTTTACTATTTAAATTACATTCAAATGTAATTGAGATACATTTTTACTTAACATGACTCTAAACCAAACTTGCATTTTAATTTAACACAGGTCTGGAACAAATATACAATACAATGCATTCTTAGTTGTTGACCAGAAGCTAGTAAAAATAAGGAAATTCCACATGTGTTTGGGAAATCAGGTGAATTTAGGGCACATGTTTAAGGTCCTGGAATCTCCTGGCTTTAGAGTATCATCTGCATATTGGCATATATTTTCATTCGTCTCAGGGATGATGATTCCATGCATGTAGATTGAGAATAATAGAGGACCGAGGATTGAACCTTGTGGAACACCACTTCCCAGAGAAGCTGCAGCAGAGTTTAACTTGCACCACAGCAATATCTAAGAGAGTATGTATGCATTTTCTTTTACACAACATAAGTTACTGCATAAAACAAAAACACAACGCTTAATCAAGTCAGTCATATTCAGTTTCAGTCACTTGTTTTCCTTGACAATTTTTGAGATAATTCTAATTGCCGTTTGTTTCACCTTAACATTTTTAAAGACCCTGTCAACCCCGTCAAGGCAAACAAAAGAATACATTGATGTGTGAGGAACAAAATAGGTTCTGGTAGCTTCCATGGACACAATCAAATATGACAGTCCAATACAGACGTATGCCTTAAGAAAAGTGTGACCAAATATATTACAAACCGGATGTCACCATGCTACTCAGCGTATCTACGTGACTGAGTGGTTGAGAGTATAACATTGCACACCATATGCCACACAGTGTTGGTTTGTCGAGTGATTCCATATTTAATGTTGACTGCCATGATGCCGAGTATCATGTTGTTATTCAACACGTGTATTTGTATAAAGACACCGTGAATGTCATGCAAAAGATTGATAAAGGCTATCTTTGTAAGCACTGCACTGTGTGAACGTTACTCTTTAAAATCCAGCGTTTTGATACCGTTTGTGCTTTCCGAAGCATCATACTTACTTATTGTACATAAGATAAAGCGTCGCTCACTCATCTAATGAGAGTTACAACCAGGAGGAGCAAAGACTGCAAACTTTCGCCCATTTACACAACTGTCACTAACACATGAAACACACAAACACACATTTTAATGCCCAAACCTTAACCCTCCTGTTACCTTAGGGTCAATTTGACCCCATTCAATGTTTAACCCTCCTGTTATCTTTATATTTACTGACATATTTTACCCTCGGGGTCAATTTGACCCCAGCAATTAAAACCTCCAGAAAATTTATTATAATTAATATTGTTTCCCAAGTTTAAGTGTGAGGTACTTTATGTTTGTTTGTTGACTACCTAAATAGCCCTTTAAATATATAAAAAAGTTGATATTTCTTATATGTTTGACACAGTGAAAAACAGCCTGGGGTCAAATTGACCCGAAAGAACACCGACATTAAACATTGAATGGGGTCAAATTGACCCTAAGGTAACAGGAGGGTTAAGACACACATAATTAATTTTGGTTTTAGAGGCGAGGGATTTACTCTCTTTTACCAAATCCAAATAGATTTTTATGAAGGGAGAGAGGTCTGATTGATGTATGCGCTTCATTTACAGCTATCAGCGTGTATTTTTATGATGAACACTCGATGAATGATGAAGACACTGGCAAATGACAAGGGAGGACAACATGTAAAACATACTCTTTTAATTAAAACATATCATTCTTTTCATTTTACAAAATAAAAACTAGGAAATCGAGATTCTTCATCTTTCCTCCTCGTCCTGTCTCGTGTCCTTCCTTCAAGTCCGCTCCATCCTTGGGGCCTTCGAGGTGGCGAGCTGGATGTTCAGTCAACTCTGCGAAGACGAGCAGCTTTTTTATCGGAGTTGACAGAGCGACTTGAAGCGGTGGCGCTTCTAATTGGGAAGATGAGGATGAGGGGGATGTGGCTGGTTTAAACCAGAGTCCTCCAGAGGGGTTGAAACTGAGTCTTTACGGCAGTTTCTTCAACAGCCAAAAGTAAAAAGCACCGAGGAGAGAAGACGATACACATCCAACCTCGGAGCCTCGAGGCGTTTGCAGCTCTGCGGTGACACGCTCGTGTCAAACAGATATTCAATTGAACCAATGTGATAATAAAAACAACCCTGTGCCTGGATCCAGACGCAGAAACAATTCAGGCAAAAAGAAAAAAATATTTAAAAAAATGCATATTTCACATCAAAGTCTGAGTGAATTGGAAATAATAAATAAAGATTGTTTTTTGTTTATCTTTTCTTATTATATCTTAAATATGTGCATAAAATGAACGGATATGTGATCTAAAGTGGTAAAAGAAGCTTTTTTTTATTTCAGTCTGACTTTAAATGATCTCAGCCTGATAAAACACTTGATATGAAAAGTGCTGATCAGAAAGACCAGAGGTCCCACAGGTCCAAAGTGTTGTACTTACTCATAGAACCCGTTCATAACTTAAAGTGTGGGCGACTGGGTCAGTGGTCAGCAGATCCGTCTTTCAATCAGGGGGTTGGCGGTTCAATATAGTCGATGTGCCCTTGAGCAAGACACTTAACCCTGAGTTGCTCCCTGTAGCTGCGTCTACGGTGTATGAATGTAAAACGATGTAAAAGTGGAAATGATAGAAAGGCCACTTTTTAATTTAAAATATAATCTTTGTAACTCTCATCCAGCATTCGTAGCTATTCTTACGAAAAATAATGCATTATAAGACATTCTTGTATATATATATATATATATATATAATAAGACATTCTGGTATATATATATATAATAAGACATTCTGGTATATATAGATATAAGACATTCTTATATATATATATATATAAGACATTCTTATATATATATATAATAAGACATTGTATATATATATATAATAAGACATTCTTGTACAGATATAGATATATATATATAATAGGACATTCTTGTATATATATAATACATTCTTGTATATGTATATATATATATAATAAGACATTCTTGAAAATATAGATATATATAATAAGAAATTCTTGTATATATATATATATAATAAGACATTCTTGTATATATAGATATATATAATAACAGCTTCTTGTATATATATATATATATAATAAGACATTCTTGTATATATATATACATATATATATATACGCATATATATATATGTTCATGTGGGAGATTAGATAAAAGCCCATCTTTGATTATTATCTGAATGCGTGTTGCATCATCACGAAGTGGCTGCGTCGTCCTGAACGTCTCCTCTCCGGCTCTCAGGAGTATCGGGCCCCCAGATACGTATTTATTTACGGATTCTAGCGGCACAGAAATCCTTCCACCATTGTAGGTCACCGCTGGGACATTTCCCGTGTTTACGCGCTCATAAGTTCAGTCGATGAACAGACGACAGCTGTCTGCTCCACTCGGGGAAATGGAATCCGCCCATGAGGCTGTTTGAGTATTTTAGTGCCGCAGTGGAACATTTCTGTCAGTCGTCTGTCGTATGATTTACTGATTTACCGTCTGTTCATTTGCACATGAAAAAAAGGTGTATTTTGTTTGTGCTAATCAGAAATAATAGCCCGTATAGAAAACTAAGACTTAACCGGCGTAATAGAGCACCGTTCATATCGACGCCCATGTTCCAGAGGCGTTCCAGAGGCGTTCCTGAACGTTATAAAACCTCCTTTAATGGCACAAGAGTGTAGGCCAAATCTTTCTTTATTTTCCGTGGAGGTGTTCGTTTAACACGCCCGGCTCCATCGCCACGTTGGCAAACACCGACGTGACCCGACAGGAGGACGCAACGTGACTCACCTATAATGGAAATGGGTCCATTTCTTTATATTATTTACAACCATCAACATAGCATTTTTGTATATAATGACATTAAAAAAATCATCACATTGACAAAATATTCCCAAAGCGCTAACCTGGCCTGCGTGCCACACAAAGAATTGTGCTATGCCGCTTTTATAATAGCAAACTTAAACAGATAGAACTGTAGAAAATAGTTTTTGCAGTAGCAATCTGAAAAAAAGAGTGGTGAGTGGCACAAGAATACAAAGTATCTGTGGCAGCTGTGGAGGTGTGTGGGGACTCTAATTGGCCTCAGCAGCTGGCTGGTCAATCAGCCAGCTGCTGAGGCCAATTAGAGTCCCCACACACCTCCACAGCTGCCACACTATCACTATTTAATTACAACATTTACAAGTTAAAGAAATATGTCGGACGTAGACATATAACTATGAAGGGTATGAAATATTTCCCCCGTTAGAATACTGAAATTTAGCTTTTCATTTTTTGCACTTTTTCTGTGTTTCTCTCTCGATTCTTGAGTCTCACACGTCAAAAACAAATCCAAAGTCTCACGTCTTTCTTCTGTGTCTTTGAACCTTTCAGCTCATCGTAACCCACTGTCACTTTACCCATAGCTTTTACAATACACTTGACATTTACTGGACCCTTCCAGATGTTTTTTTTCAGCCAGCATGTCATGGACAATAGAGTTTCTTCCACATGGAGCTGCAGTTTGAAACCAGATAAATAATCATGTAGAGAATTGGAAAAAACATTTTTGAAAGCCAGACATCTATCAATCATGTCTACAGCCTATCTCCTTTGACTACCACATGCATCTAATCCATACATTGTACATTTTAAAGAAGTTTCTAATGCGTTTTCTTGTAGATAACAATCATCTGTCACCTTCTAGTTGTTATTGGCTGAATTCAGGCTGCTGGCGGGCGGACAATGAAACCGAAAGGTGTCAAATTGGATGACGGACTGATGGTCACACCTCCGCAGAGAGTTTCAACCTCACTTTAATCAAACCTGGCTCGAGTTCATTCGATTCCTCGGCGTTTTAATTTGTTCAGCGCCTCGGTGTGAATGAGAGGCAGGTGTGCTTTAGACGAAGGCGCTTTGTTTGCGCCCGCGTTTAAATGCACTCTGTAATTAAACCGACTCGACTTTCAGCTCTGGCAAGACAAGCGACAACTCTTCACACAGCTTCCTCCTCTTCGTATCTACGCGTCTTTCGCAGATTTTTACGATTTCTGCACGTACAATTTAAAGCTGTGTTTAATTATAATGGAGATAAGGCACATGTTCTCTCAGGGTGCCGCGAGATAAAAGGCGTCCACGCTCCATCTTTAAATGGTGAGAAATTAAGTGAGTTGATAACTGCTCGTCAGATAAAAACGTGGTTGACATGGTGATTGTATGAAAGTCAAATAAAGTTGTTACTTTTTACTTCTAATTCATTTCAGTTGAGAGGGAAATGCTGTACTTTTTTTAAATTCTCGACATAATTCCAACAAATTACTTGCTTTTCCATGAAAATAAAACACATGACAAGTTGTTATAGATTATATGTGTGACCCCTGTAAATGTGATATTCATGGCTCTTAAAACCTACAATACAATATCCCCGCACACTATTACCCATTAATCAATTCTTCACTCTGACAGATTAACAATTAAAACATTTCATTTTGATGCAGCAGGAAAAAAGTAAAATAAAACAGGAATACATAGAGGTGGAAATGAAGTTATAGTCTTCTTTTTTTTTTACCATTGAGTATTCATTTCAATGGTTAAAGGGTTAAGTGGTAGAAAAGCTTTTGTGCTTTTAAACTATGACAGAAACATCTTATCAGATCTGGCTCAAACACGGGCTACTTTATTACTACCAGCGACGTGTCGGATGGATTTATTGAAAACAAAAGGCGGCTTTACTGGCACACTTCGGCCCGTCTGACACCACAAAGAGTCAGAGACGGTTATAAGGAAATCCAATCCATCCGTGGGGAGAGCAGCTCGGGGCGGATGAGAGATGTAAGTGGAGGAGGGATGGCGCCTGATTGGTTCAAATGAAACAAAGTCTGCGTCCAGGCTCAGGCTGGAGGACTCCAGAGGTACGCGCAGCGGTACACATCTGGATCGAGGCTGTGACCTTCTTTACGGCTTTACTAACGGCAGACAGAGAGTCTTTTTGGTAATCGTTGGGTCAGACTCTGCCTTTGATAAATGCCCACGTTTAATTCAATTCAGACTTGTTTGAAACAATCGAATTCATGTTTTAGTTTTCCTCTACAACCTTGATTTGATCTGTTTTATATCAATATGACATTAGGCATATTGGCAGTTCATGAGATATATCGTCACTTCTGTACTGTCATTTGTAAAATCAAGATAATTATTTGAATAATAATAATCATTATATATTTTACTATTTTACAATCTTTAAAGTGTGCCTTGAATGTCATCGTATATTGTAAATTATACCTCACAATTTAGCAATAGTAATGCAGTTCATCTTTTGGCCACGTGGGGGAGCCTGAATGTCATAATTGTGCTACTTAAAACTTTGAATCCGACTAAGCCTAAATCTGGCTAAAGTAAATTCTGTTTATATTACTGATGAGAGCAAATGAAAGGAATGAGATAGACTGCATGTGTTTATTTGGTTTCAAGGTATTCAACAAGGTATTCTTTCTCTCTCTCTCGCTCTCTCTCTCAGTTCAGTGGACCTCTATCGCCCCCTAGTGGCAGTTCAGAATCACTTTTCATCAGTGATCAATGCTGGTGAGATGAAAGCATCATGAAAGTATTCTTTTAATCTGTTCCATGAAGGACATATGTTGTATATCCTAATATTGATTTCCATTTTCTTTGTAATAGTATTATTAATATCAACGTGAATTAAATTAATTGAAACAAAACAAAAACTCATGTTTCAGTAATGGACAAAGAAAATGTGTTTTTATTTACAGAAACCATATAACAAATGCAAAACTCAGAATTATACTTTTTTTAATGTATTACTGCTTTCTACCATGTGATGAGGTATGGAAAAGATTGTGAAAGAAAACACAAGTTCATTGAAATAACCATCTAAATTGTACTGAAGATAAATAAAAATACAAGCGTATCTTATCTTACAAAAAACATTGCAACTAATTAAAAGTATTAGTAGTAGTACATATTATGTAGAAGACAATGACAATATATGTGATAAACATTTTATAATGATGGATGTGTCGGTAGCTACCACTGAGGAAAGTCGCTCGATGTTGTTGTGTTAGTTTAAAGATAATGAAAAGCGGTCTAAAAAATACTTTTTAACTCACTTGTTTCTGGTTAATTCTGATTCTTTTGTTTGTTTTGCACACAAGCAAATGTTTTTCAGACCAAATCTGATGATGAAGACATGCAGAATTCAACAAGTTTGATATAAACCCCATAATGTATGAATATATATATATTTTAAACATCAACATAAAGTCAATCTCACACCGCTGAGGCTGGACAAAGAATAATCCTTCAGGAGTGAGGACAGGGACAGGTCTAAAGACTCAAATTACAGATGGTGAGAGAAACCATACGACTGTACTCTGAGAAACTCCAACAGCAGTTCTCAGTAAACGACTCTGCTTCTGCCTGAAAAGGTCAAAAATATGTTGTAAAAATGTTTAATCAGGACGTGTAGGTGGCATGTAGCTACCACTAAGGACATTCTATCAACAATGTTGTGGTTGTTTAAAATACCTTGAAGGTGTATTCTTTTTCATCTGGACACAATCGGAAAAAGGTGACAACACATATCCAATAATGTATACAAATGGTTTTAGATGTACAAATACATAAATAAAACCTAAATTATCAGTTAAGCTCACACAGCTGAGGCTAATCACAGAAGAATCCTTCAGGAGTGAGGAGGAGGACAGGTTCAAAGAATCAAAGTACAGGTTTAGAGACGGTGAGAGAAACCATACAACTGTACTCTGAGAAACTCTACAGCAGTTCTCAGTAAACGACTCTGCTTCTGTCTGAAAAGGTCTCGGATCAAAACCTGAAGCTCCTCACCCCACTAACGACTTGTGCATGTAAAAACCTCTGAATGATTCTGTGTTTGTGAAAGACAAAGAGACACCCTGACACCAACAAGGACTCCCTCCCTCCTGGAGAGGAGCGTTAACAGGCTGTCCAAGAGAAGCCACTGTAGACTACCTGCTCATCAGCAGACAACAGATGCTAATCAAGACACACATCATTTAACCATTTATCAACTCTACATTGCTCTCATTTAATCAAAAGCATTCGTTAATCTCTTTACAACTAAAAGTTTTGAATTCATGCTCAAATTTATAATCTTCAATAGCTTGACAGTTTGCAAGTTTCACTGTCGGTAGAGAAGACCTTCCACTTTCCTCCACAGACCCAAACTATGATTATTTTAAAAGTTAAAGACAAACAAACTCTTGGTTGTAAAAAGCAACAAGTGATATCAAACTCTTTTAAAAAAAGGACAGAGACTAACTGACATGAACTCTGTACTTTGAGGTGTTTAGGAGGAAAACATTAAAGTTTTTCAATACATTAAAGTTTTGTATGAAACCCTGAAATGAAGACAAGTAGAAAATACGTTGTTCATGTTTGTTTATTAATTATGGAAACATTCAGTTTGTTCTCACATCAGTAAAGTCTGTTAAATGACCCTTGATTAATGAGTTTAAAAGGTGAAGACGACTAAAATATCTTTAATAAATGACGGTCTGGGGATTTCTCCCTCCATAAAAATGCATTGGAAGAGAAACAACAATAGAAATATTCAGACATGTAGAGCAGTGAGAGCCTCCATGATTAAATCGAGACAGGAAAGAGCGCCACCTACAGGAACTCAGACTCATGAGAAGATGTAAAGTAGCATCCAGAATGTTTGACGAACAGCTGATCTCAGTGCAGTGAAGAAACGCCTCAACAATCAGCTCTCGGACACAAACATGGAGACTAAATGAGTTTAACAGTTGAACCCTCAAATGACTGCTGTCTATTTCAGTTTACACAACTCAGCACTGTTTCCAGAAGAATAAAGAAGACAAAGTCCAGCATAGAGAGGCTGAGTGAATGTGGTCTGGACTCTGTGGAGGAGAGTCATGGTGTCAGAGACGCTGTAGAAGGACAGAATACCTGCTCTGTGATCCAGGTACACTCCCACAATGGAGGACTGAGGCGCTGAGGCGGGAGTGTGGACTTTGTTAACCCACAAATTGCAACATTTACTTTTACATCTGAATGCCCAGGATTTGTCATTCCATCCAAATCCGGAATCATCCCCTTGCCCTTTTCTGCTGATATCCTTGTAGGCAACGGCCACTTCAACTCCTCCTCCTCTCCACTCCACCTCCCAGTAACAACGTCCAGTCAGACTCTCTCTACTCAGGACCTGTAAGCATTCATTGAATCTGTCTGGGTGACTAAAATAAAACTGATGTTCCTTCATGAATGTTGCTTTTCTGTTCCCATCAGATAATGACAGCTGCCGGTTTGCTGTGTTTGGATCCAGAGTGATTTCACATGCATACCTTAAGAATCCAGCTCTGGTCTTGGGCTCTGCTTGTGGCAGCAACACATCCACTTCAGTCACCATCAGTAAGATATTTGTCCATTTCTCTCTCAGGACGTCCTGTAGTTCATCTCTGACTTCTGAAACAGCGTCTGTCACGTCCTGAAAGTAGCTCAGAGGACGGATGTTGATGCTGGATGAGTCTATAGAGTGACTGAGGGGTGACAGTGAGGGGTAGTTAAGTAGAAACTGGTTGAGATCCTCTGTCTGTGAGATCTTCTCCAGCTCAGCGTCGCTCTTCTTCAGCTCAGTGATCTCCTGCTCCAGCGTCTCCTGAAGCTCTTTAACTCGACTCAATTCAGTTCTTTGCTGGGATCTGACCTGCTGCTTCACACCAGAGCTTCTTCTCTCCATGAGACGGATCAGCTCAGTGAAGATCTGCTGACTGTGCTCCACTGTTTCATCAGCAGAGACGTTGATGGCCTCCACCTCCTGATGGAGCAGCTTCAGGTTGTTCTCCCTGTTCTGGAGTCTCTGCTGGATGTTTAGTCGACTCCCCTCCAGCTCTCTCTGCCTCTCGGTCCTTTCTGCTGCAGCTGAGACTGTGTCATGGCCTTTGTGTTCATCCATTAAGCAGAGATAACAGATGCACTGCTGATCAGTTCGGCAAAAAATCATCATCAACTCATCGTGACGAGAGCAGATGTTCTCCTGGAGCTTGTTGGAGGGGTCCACCAGCTTGTGATTGTCAAAGGCAGGAGAATTCAAATGAGGCTGGAGGTGTTTCTTACAGTAAGAAGCCAGACACACCAGACAGGACTTAAAGGCCTTCAGTCTCCTCCCAGTGCAGACATCACAGGCCACATCTTCAGCTCCAGCATAGCAGTGATCAGCAGGAGCAGCTTGGAGTCCAGTCTTCTTCATCTCCTCCACTAAATCTGCCAACATGGTGTTCTTCACCAGGACAGGCCTCGGTGTGACGGTCTTCCAACACTGAGGGCAGCTGTAGAGTTTCTTCTCATCCTCTTTATCCCAGTGGGCTTTAATACAGTTCATGCAGTAGCTGTGTCCACAGGGAATAGTCACAGGATGCTTCAGGAGATCCAGACAGATGCAACAAGAAAAGGTCACCTGGTCCAACTGAACTCCATTCTGCTGCATTTTCTCCTCGTGGTAGAGACTGAGTTTCAATCAAAAATCTCTTTTTTGTTCCCGTTCATTCACTAATCTTCACTGAATGAGGTTTCTGCTCCAAACAATGCTACATGTGCTCAGAGTGGAGCTGCCTGTGTTTTACAGGAAGAGGAAGAGGGAGGAGTTATCAAGCTTTCATGTGATTGGACAGCAGCAAGATTGGGGGGGAGCCCGATGAGAGCATTGAAGTTACTCCATTGGTCGGTCTGCCCTTAATAAAGTTTAATTATGTACACAAGCAAAGTTTGTTACGAGCAAAAAAACTATTTATACAACACTTTCAAAAATTATGAAAGGAGAATGAGTGAATAAAAGAGACAGGATATTCATTATTGTAGGAACAGAGACACAGTTTATTTATAAACTGATAAACCATATAATTACAATCTTATTTCTGAGTTTTACGTTAGTTGTTTGTGAAAAACTGTATTTCTGTCACATGGGTTATTGTTTGTTTTCTCTCTATTTAATTAATTAATGTTTATATTAATGATACGATTTAAAATATGTTAATCCAATTTTAGGCAGAATATACAAAAAACAGGAACACAATTGAAATAATAAAATCACAAGATCATTGAAATAATCACGTACATTTTATCGAACATCAAACACAAGGCAAGCTGTGTTTTTATGTCACAAACCACATTGTCACGGATAACAAAGGGATTCTTAATATTTTGTAAAAGTCAACGACAAAAATATTTTATCAAAATGTTTAATCAGGGCGTGTAGGTAGCCACCACTAAGGACATTCTATCAACATAATAATAATATTACAAACTTATACCCAATAATGTATTTAAATGGTTTTAGATGTACAATAAATAAATAAAACCTAAATTCACAGTTAAGTTCACACCGCTGAAGCTAAACACAGAATAATCCTTCAGGAGTGAAGAGGACAGGTTTAGAGACGGTGAGAGAAACCATTCGACTGTACTCTGAGAAACTCGACAGCAGTTCTCAGTAAACGACTCTGCTTCTGTCTGAAAAGGTCTCTGATTGATCAAAACCTGAAGCTCCTCACCCCACTAACGACTTGTGCATGTAAAACCCTCTGAATGAATCTGTGTCTGTGAAAGACAAAGAGACACCCTGACACCAACGAGGACTCTTTACCTCCTGGAGAGGAGCGTTAACAGGCTGTCCAAGAGAAGCCACTGTAGACTACCTGCTCATCAACAGACGCTAATCAAGAAGCAGCTGACTCTTTAAATGAAAATTTAAATCTGTACTTTGATTCTTTAAACCTGTCCTTGTTCCCACTCCTGAATGATTCTTCTGTGTTCACCCTCAGCTGTGTGAGATTAGCTGTGAACCACGTTTGTATTGAAATATGTGTATATTTTAAAACTAGTATTTCGACATACAATATAAACTATTAAGAATTAAATCATACAAAACTTTAATGTGTAAAATATTAAACTAATAATATGAGAGAATAACTGAGTTAGGGTGTCTCTTTGTCTTTCACAAACACAGATTCATTCAGAGGGTTTTACATGCACAAGTCGTTAGTGGGGCGAGGAGCTTCAGGTTTTGATCAATCAGAGACCTTTTCTGTGAGAGAGGGGGACGAGGGCCCCTCCTGTGAGAAAGAAGCAGACGAGCAGACCCGAGGTCAGGACGACGTCACGGTATGTGGGTGCTTGAAGAGCCGGACTTGTTTTGGGAAAGGGAGAGTCATTTTGGGCTTTGACATGTGCTGACAGAAAAGGACTCCCGCTGTGATTGCAATCGCATCGAGCTTGTATTTTACATGTGTGATCAGAGAATAAATCCTCCCGTTGGAAAGGAGAGAACGAAAGAAGGTCGTTGGCTGAATTATTACTTTACCAGACATCCAATTTTGGACATACGTTACACCATCCCGGTCTACTCCAGTTCCCCGTGTCCCGTCGCCACCCCGGCCGACTCCAACTCCCCGTGTCTCGTCGCCACCCCGGTCTACTCCAGTTCCCCGTGTCCCGCTGCTTCCGGCTTCAGATCCCCGCTCTCCTGAGCCTTGTTCTGATGGGACGCCTGGAATCTGTCCCTTGTTTAAGCTAGAATATACTTAAAATTAAAAATATAATTTAAGTGAACTATTATATATATATACATATTACATACACAGTCATGTACTTAAACTGAACTAAGTATACTTTAAATTGTTCAAATTTAGCACAAAAAATATGCTAAATACACTTCAATTTGTTCTTAATTACTATTTATTAAAAACTTAAATATATTAAGTACAAAATGAGTTCTTCAAAAGTAGCACACTTTAAGTGTACTAATGATTTGCAGGGCTTCAAGTATACTTAAGTAAGCTAAGATTAAATATACCTAGCATATTTATTTTTCACCTGGGTTAAACCGTTGCTGCGTGACCCACGAGTCACCCGATGCCGGCAATGACTAACTGCTTTTATGCCAGAGCATTTAGATAAGAATATGAAATACAAGTGAGACGGTAAAATGACCATGACATCCTCCTGCTGACAGTCTTTTTTGTTGTTAGAGTAGGAGTAATAATAAGTATATCATTGATATACTTTTTACGATGTTTATTGCTTCAGTTGCATACGTTCCATACTAATTACAAATTACAAATATATATATATAAAATAAAAAAATACAATCCGAGACACCCAGAACATTTGTATGCATTCTGTGTCTGCAGAGATGAGTGACGCTAACGCTCATTCAACAAGACAGCGTTTAATGATGCGACCTCCATGAAATGGAGAGCTGGGGGTGAAACCCTCTGTGCACACATTCTTACGAGATGCAGCGCCTCCTTGAGTCTTCGCCCTCGTCAAAGGCGAAGTGTTTAATCTTCAGGCAATTTCACCCTGCAGTGACATTTGAACTGTTGTGATACTACTAGGTCGATTCGGGGGCTGCAGGATCTTCTGATTCAGTGTGCACTGGTTTTGGAAGTTCGGCGTGTTCTGAACTTTCAGACGCATTTCAGACAACGAACCAAACTTTGTCCGATTGTATAGACGCTTATGAGAAAATGACTCTACTTCTCTCTTGATATATTCCCTCAGTTTATGTTTCAATCTCTCTAGTTTCAAGTCTTCTTCAATACAGCATGATGTTCATTTAGTAAATATGGGTCCATTTAGAGCCAGATAGACCATAAAGTGGAATATGCTTTAGGGGCGGGGCTTACTGTGATTGACAGGTCGATTTAGCGACCAGAGACGTATGTATACACCGCTTCCACGCCACTCCTCCGCATTTACAGCGGTAGTACACAAACCAATGGATATCGGAAATGCTGTGCTATGTATATTCCTTCCCAGGAGATCTTAAATAGGAACAAACACTGCATATTTTACGGCTTAATGGTGCTACGAATAACAATTCATTGTTGTTTTTCTCTCAGAAGGTTGGCCAAATCCACCCTCCTGCTGATCCCTCTGTTCGGGATCCACTACGCGGTCTTCGTTTCCCTCAGTGAATCCATCGCAGAGGCTTATAAAATATTCTTTGACCTCGCCCTCGGATCCTTTCAGGTGCTTCCATCAATGCTATTGTCTTTAAAATGTATTAATGAATCTCTTTGTTATATATTTACTATTTAAAATGTTGAATTACTTGTGATGTTAGTGCATTTTCTTTAAGATTGCTGTGTTGTTTATCTTCAGGGTTTGGTCGTGGCCATTCTGTACTGTTTCCTAAACAGTGAGGTAAGCTTTACTTATGTGAAATGTGGCAGTGTAGAAGTGTTTATTAATATGAATTAGAAGTGAACACAGAGCGTGGCACTTTATAAATCAATATCAATTTCCATAAAAAAGTATTTCCTTTTTTAGAATTTTTATTTTTTTATACGGAAAAAATAATATTCAGCTGATAACATGTAGAAACATGATAGGCAGGAAATAGAGAAGCTAAAACAAATTCCATCATTCGATTTCTTTTTTCATTTCAAAATAATGTTGAATTATATCATTTAAGCACACATGTATTTAAACAGGTGGTTCAGTACTTTGTCCTGTAAAAAATATATTTAGTTAAAAACAACATATTTATTTCCCCTATTCCTGCAGGTTCAGGGCGAGCTGAAGAGAAAGTGGAGAAGTATGTGTCTGAACTGCCGTCTGAGGAGAGAAAACCTCCTCAACAGCACCTTCGCCTCCCGGAACGGCTCCGAGCACACGGTGCAGTTTCACCGCAACTCCCGAACCCAGTCCATCCTGCAGTCGGAGACCACGGTGCTGTGAGGACCCCGAGGGATCTCTAGAAAACAAACAGTCTCCAGGTCGAATAGATTTTACAAGAAGATTTTAACACAAAGTTGAGAGGGAAAGTACCACACGGGTGGGAAACTGCACATCATCTCAAAGCGGATTTTGGTTTTAGCTTTACAAATCTCTGCAGGCCTTTCGACGTGTACCTTACGCAGCACCGACGCGTCCGATGAGGGTGTGCTTGTGTTCGGTGTCGAGTGAGAACCATTTCTATTCAGAGTTTTTCTATGGTGTAAAAAATGTGGTTCTTTCTGCATGAGCCAAGAAAGAACGGAACTTGGGCGACTACATATTTGGTCCGTTTTTCCCTGCGCACATCTATGAGGTAAGAAATGTCCGTAATTTAACCTGTGTATGTTAAATCCATTTGTTAAATAACTATGAAGAAATATGTTTAAGAGAAACAGTGCCATGCTTCTCTTCATGGGTAGCAGAGCTGAAGACTTTAGATTGAGGGATGGAGTTTCAACCGTTTTGCAGCCAACGCGCCACCATGTAGGGACATATTGACCATGTAGGGGACATATTGACCATGTAGGGGACATATTGACAATGTAGGGGACATATTGACCATGTAGGGGACATATTGACCATGTAGGGACATATTGACCATGTAGGGGACATATTGACAATGTAGGGGACATATTGACCATGTAGGGGACATATTGACAATGTAGGGGACATATTGACCATGTAGGGACATATTGACCATGTAGGGGACATATTGACCATGTTGTGGACATATTGACCATGTAGGGACATATTGACAATGTAGGGGACATATTGACCATGTAGGGACATATTGACCATGTAGGGGACATATTGACAATGTAGGGGACATATTGACCATGTAGGGACATATTGACCATGTAGGGGACATATTGACCATGTAGGGACATATTGACCATGTAGGGACATATTGACCATGTAGGGACATATTGACCATGTAGGGACATATTGACCATGTAGGGACATATTGACCATGTAGTGGACATATTGACCATGTAGTGGACATATTGACCATGTAGGGACATATTGACCATGTAGGGACATATTGACCATGTAGGGGACATATTGACCATGTAGGGGACATATTGTTGTGGCAATGCGTGGTTGATGTACGTGAAACAGTTGGGAGAAAAAATAAGTATTTTTGTGAAGCCTGGCACATTAGCGACAGAAGGAAAACTTGAAATGCAGTTGTGTTTGTGAGTTAACATGGAATCATAGACGTGGACGTAGTCACCGCGACGTCACCCATTGGTTTGTGGACTGCCGTTATGAAGCCTCGAGTCAGGCGATTCAACAACATGGTCGTCGCCATGTTGGTTTTTCGCAAAAGAGGATCAGAAGTTACGTTGAGACGCGTCTACGTCCCTGGTAGAGAGACCTGTCAATCACAGTAAGCCCGCCCGAGAGCACGGGTTTGACTCTAAATGGACCATAAGTTACGAAATGAACATCAGACAGAAGATGCCATGTAAACAAAAGGGAAACCGCTGTGCCCACTGGGAACTTCTGTTGAGATTGGAGGTGTAACCAATTGCCACTTGATTTAATGACCAACTCAATACATCCAACACAATGTGTTGTAGTCAAGAAATACAGTTTGCTCATCCTTGTAGTCTTATGCTAAAGATAATTGAAACCAAAATAGCCATCGAGAAATATATTTTAATCTGAATATATTAAAATAGGCCTACTCAAGATTTGGTTTAGTAAATCAAAGCTTGAAGACTTGAAGTGAAAACATAAAATAAATCATTGATATAATGCATTGAATTGTAGATAAAACAACAGGGATCAACAAAACTGATTTCTTCGTTTTACATTTCTGTAGTGATAGTGCTACTATTTTCCAAAACGTTCCATCTATATCATATTTATAAAGATGTGTTGAGCAGATTTGTATTTGGGATTGTCACCATTTTAATTTTAATATCTAACAGGTTGCAGATGAAAAGAAAGTGAGTGGTTATGTGGCGACAAACTGAAACTTTATTTCCATTAACAAGGAGGTTAAATATTTTCATCCAGCTTAGTTTTGTAATCACAACCAGAAATGATGCGCTATGGCAATATTCGCAACCGTTAACAAGCGCAAAATGATTATATAAATCAATTGCGTTTTTGCATGAAAATGTTTTTGCTGACCTCTAGTGGTAGTACTTGTGTACTGCAGGGTGTGTCAGTACAAAGTGACGTCATTGAGGTGTGTGGCTACAGGTGCAACAAAGCACATTTCGACAATCTGCTTCAAGCTTATTTTCACTTTCTTCAGCAGAAGCCAAAATATTATCTCCCATCAGTCACCAGCTAAGGCAGACGTGCCAGGTGTCTACAAGAACCTAAAATATTACAATAATTTTGTTATGACTGGGAATATCGTTGATTTTTATTCGTACAGCAAGTGTTGCGCAGCAGTTGCATGATATTCTCAGTGTTTGCCTTTTTTCATTGTTGTTGGTCAAAGCTGTCAATTTGTCAATTTCTTGTTGAATCTAATGAGATGACAAGAAAGAAAGGGAAATCCTTGCTATGTGTAGCATGCTATATTTGTCTATATGTTGTATTTAATTGTTGCCACAAGACAAACTAAATCTGGTGACATTTGGATTAAGGCATACAGAGTCAGGGTTTATTTTGTAGAATCACATGTTCTTATGAACTATCTGTAAAACAGTACTCCAGCCTGTTTGGAGTTTACGTGAACCAAATACTAAACCCACTTATACTGTCCTAGATTAAGGGCAACATTTGTTTACTATTTAAATTACATTCAAATGTAATTGAGATACATTTTTACTTAACATGACTCTAAACCAAACTTGCATTTTAATTTAACACAGGTCTGGAACAAATATACAATACAATGCATTCTTAGTTGTTGACCAGAAGCTAGTAAAAATAAGGAAATTCCACATGTGTTTGGGAAATCAGGTGAATTTAGGGCACATGTTTAAGGTCCTGGAATCTCCTGGCTTTAGAGTATCATCTGCATATTGGCATATATTTTCATTCGTCTCAGGGATGATGATTCCATGCATGTAGATTGAGAATAATAGAGGACCGAGGATTGAACCTTGTGGAACACCACTTCCCAGAGAAGCTGCAGCAGAGTTTAACTTGCACCAGAGCAATATCTAAGAGAGTATGTATGCATTTTCTTTTACATAACATAAGTTACTGCATAAAACCAAAACACTAAACGCTTAATCAAGTCAGTCATATTCAGTTTCAGTCACTTGTTTTCCTTGACAATTTTTTAGATAATTCTAATTGCCGTTTGTTTCACCTTAACATTTTTAAAGACCCTGTCAACCCCGTCAAGGCAAACAAAAGAATACATTGATGTGTGAGGAACAAAATAGGTTCTGGTAGCTTCCATGGACACAATCAAACATGACAGTCCAATACAGACGTATGCCTTAAGAAAAGTGTGACCAAATATATTACAAACCGGATGTCACCATGCTACTCAGCGTATCTACGTGACTGAGTGGTTGAGAGTATAACACTGCACACCATATGCCACACAGTGTTGGTTTGTCGAGTGATTCCATATTTAATGTTGACTGCCATGATGCCGAGTATCATGTTGTTATTCAACACGTGTATTTGTATAAAGACACCGTGAATGTCATGCAAAAGATTGATAAAGGCTATCTTTGTAAGCACTGCACTGTGTGAACGTTACTCTTTAAAATCCAGCGTTTTGATACCGTTTGTGCTTTCCGAAGCATCATACTTACTTATTGTACATAAGATAAAGCGTCGCTCACTCATCTAATGAGAGTTACAACCAGGAGGAGCAAAGACTGCAAACTTTCGCCCATTTACACAACTGTCACTAACACATGAAACACACAAACACACATTTTAATGCCCAAACCTTAACCCTCCTGTTACCTTAGGGTCAATTTGACCCCATTCAATGTTTAACCCTCCTGTTACCTTTATATTTACTGACATATTTTACCCTCGGGGTCAATTTGACCCCAGCAATTAAAACCTCCAGAAAATTTATTATAATTAATATTGTTTCCCAAGTTTAAGTGTGAGGTACTTTATGTTTGTTTGTTGACTACCTAAATAGCCCTTTAAATATATAAAAAAGTTGATATTTCTTATATGTTTGACACAGTGAAAAACAGCCTGGGGTCAAATTGACCCGAAAGAACACCGACATTAAACATTGAATGGGGTCAAATTGACCCTAAGGTAACAGGAGGGTTAAGACACACATAATTAATTTTGGTTTTAGAGGCGAGGGATTTACTCTCTTTTACCAAATCCAAATAGATTTTTATGAAGGGAGAGAGGTCTGATTGATGTATGCGCTTCATTTACAGCTATCAGCGTGTATTTTTATGATGAACACTCGATGAATGATGAAGACACTGGCAAATGACAAGGGAGGACAACATGTAAAACATACTCTTTTAATTAAAACATATCATTCTTTTTATTTTACAAAATAAAAACTAGGAAATTGAGATTCTTCATCTTTCCTCCTCGTCCTGTCTCGTGTCCTTCCTTCAAGTCCGCTCCATCCTTGGGGCCTTCGAGGTGGCGAGCTGGATGTTCAGTCAACTCTGCGAAGACGAGCAGCTTTTTTATCGGAGTTGACAGAGCGACTTGAAGCGGTGGCGCTTCTAATTGGGAAGATGAGGATGAGGGGGATGTGGCTGGTTTAAACCAGAGTCCTCCAGAGGGGTTGAAACTGAGTCTTTACGGCAGTTTCTTCAACAGCCAAAAGTAAAAAGCACCGAGGAGAGAAGACGAGACACATCCAACCTCGGAGCCTCGAGGCATTTGCAGCTCTGCGGTGACACGCTCGTGTCAAACAGATATTCAATTGAACCAATGTGATAATAAAAACAACCCTGTGCCTGGATCCAGACGCAGAAACAATTCAGGCAAAAAGAAAAAAATATTTTAAAAAATGCATATTTCACATCAAAGTCTGAGTGAATTGGAAATAATAAATAAAGATTGTTTTTTGTTTATCTTTTCTTATTATATCTTAAATATGTGCATAAAATGAACGGATATGTGATCTAAAGTGGTAAAAGAAGCTTTTTTTTATTTCAGTCTGACTTTAAATGATCTCAGCCTGATAAAACACTTGATATGAAAAGTGCTGATCAGAAAGACCAGAGGTCCCACAGGTCCAAAGTGTTGTACGTACTCATAGAACCCGTTCATAACTTAAAGTGTGGGCGACTGGGTCAGTGGTCAGCAGATCCGTCTTTCAATCAGGGGGTTGGCGGTTCAATATAGTCGATGTGCCCTTGAGCAAGACACTTAACCCTGAGTTGCTCCCTGTAGCTGCGTCTACGGTGTATGAATGTAAAACGATGTAAAAGTGGAATTGATAGAAAGGCCACTTTTTCATTTAAAATATAATCTTTGTAACTCTCATCCAGCATTCGTAGCTATTCTTACGAAAAATAATGCATTATAAGACATTCTTGTATATATATATATATATATATATATATATATATATATATATATATATAATAAGACATTCTGGTATATATATATATAATAAGACATTCTGGTATATATAGATATAAGACATTCTTATATATATATATATATATAAGACATTCTTATATATATATAATAAGACATTGTATATATATATATAATAAGACATTCTTGTACAGATATAGATATATATATATAATAGGACATTCTTGTATATATATAATACATTCTTGTATATGTATATATATATAATAAGACATTCTTGAAAATATAGATATATATAATAAGAAATTATTGTATATATATATATATAATAAGACATTCTTGTATATATATATATATATAATAACAGCTTCTTGTATATATATATATATATAATAAGACATTCTTGTATATATATATACATATATATATATATACGTATATATATATATATGTTCATGTGGGAGATTAGATAAAAGCCCATCTTTGATTATTATCTGAATGCGTGTTGCATCATCACGAAGTGGCTGCATCGTCCTGAACGTCTCCTCTCCGGCTCTCAGGAGCATCGGGCCCCCAGATACGTATTTATTTACGGATTCTAGCGGCACAGAAATCCTTCCACCATTGTAGGTCACCGCTGGGACATTTCCCGTGTTTACGCGCTCATAAGTTCAGTCGATGAACAGACGACAGCTGTCTGCTCCACTCGGGGAAATGGAATCCGCCCATGAGGCTGTTTGAGTATTTTAGTGCCGCAGTGGAACATTTCTGTCAGTCGTCTGTCGTATGATTTACTGATTTACCGTCTGTTCATTTGCACATGAAAAAAAGGTGTATTTTGTTTGTGATAATCAGAAATAATACCCCGTATAGAAAACTAAGACTTAACCGGCGTAATAGAGCACCGTTCATATCGACGCCCATGTTCCAGAGGCGTTCCAGAGGCGTTATAAAACCTCCTTTAATGGCACAAGAGTGTAGGCCAAATCTTTCTTTATTTTCCGTGGAGGTGTTCGTTTAACACGACCGGCTCCATCTCCGCGTTGGCAAACACCGACGTGACCCGACAGGATGACGCAACGTGACGGCTGTCGTATCTCCCATGATGCATCACTTCCCCGACAGCCTTCCAGACTCGGTCGCCCCTCTGCAGATCGGCTTCAACGTGAAACCGTCTGTCTCCATCCGGTTTTCTGATGTTGCTAGCCATTGCGTCTCAGAAGAAACATGGTCGCCGGCAGAGAACTGGTGTTTGAGTGGAAAGTCTCGGAGCATCTTAGAACCTTCGTTAATGACCACAGCGCCATTACCGTGACTTTTTGAGACATTTTATGACATTGAATTTTGGAAATCTAATTGAACCCAGAGGCGTTTTTTATTCTTCTTCTGGATGTTTGTGTCAGTCTGTGTTAGAGTCAAGAAATCTTCCGATGACACGCGGGGCCTGGCTCACGTCCGCAGGATTTAAAAAACAACTCGCTGTCGCTGTCACACATTCAATAATCTTTTCTTTTTGATTATGGACACTCCCTCCGACCTGCCTGGCAGCAAATCAGAATCTACGGACAGAAAGCGCTCAAGAAATTCATCGGAAAGACGTTCCCTGTAAAGTTCATGAAAGTGTTTTCTGTTGCGCAATCCAATGGTGGCCGTGACTCACCTATAATGGAAATGGGTCCATTTCTTTATATTATTTACAGCCATCAACATAGCATTTTTGTATATAATGACATTTAAAAAATCATCACATTGACAAAATATTCCCAAAGCGCTAACCTGGCCTGCGTGCCACACAAAGAATTGTGCTATGCCGCTTTTATAATAGCAAACTTAAACAGATAGAACTGTAGAAAATAGTTTTTGCAGTATCAATCTGAAAAAAAGAGTGGTGAGTGGCACAAGAATACAAAGTATCTGTGGCAGCTGTGGAGGTGTGTGGGGACTCTAATTGGCCTCAGCAGCTGGCTGGTCAATCAGCCAGCTGCTGAGGCCAATTAGAGTCCCCACACACCTCCACAGCTGCCACACTATCACTATTTAATTACAACATTTACAAGTTGAAGAAATATGTCGGACGTAGACATATAACTATGAAGGGTATGAAATATTTAGCTTTTCATTTTTTGCACTTTTTCTGTGTTTTTCTCTCGATTCCTGAGTCTCACACGTCAAAAACAAATCCAAAGTCTCACGTCTTTCTTCTGTGTCTTTGAACCTTTCAGCTCATCGTAACCCACTGTCACTTTACCCATAGCTTTTACAACACACTTGACATTTACTGGACCCTTCTAGATGTGTTTTTTCAGCCAGCATGTCATGGACAATAGAGTTTCTTCCACATGGAGCTGCAGTTTGAAACCAGATAAAGAATCATGTAGAGAATTGGAAAAAACATTTTTGAAAGCCAGACATCTATCAATCATGTCTACATCCTATCTCCTTTGACTACCACATGCATCTAATCCATAAATTGTACATTTTAAAGAAGTTTCTAATGCATTTTCTTGTAGATAACAATCATCTGTCACCTTCTAGTTGTTATTGGCTGAATTCAGGCTGCTGGCGGGCGGACAATGAAACCGAAAGGTGTCAAATTGGATGACGGACTGATCGTCACACCTCCGCAGAGAGTTTCAACCTCACTTTAATCAAACCTGGCTCGAGTTCATTCGATTCCTCAGCGTTTTAATTTGTTCAGCGCCTCGGTGTGAATGAGAGGCAGGTGTGCTTTAGACGAAGGCGCTTTGTTTGCGCCCGCGTTTAAATGCACTCTGTAATTAAACCGACTCGACTTTCAGCTCTGGCAAGACAAGCGACAACTCTTCACACAGCTTCCTCCTCTTCGTATCTATGCGTCTTTCGCAGATTTTTACGATTTCTGCACGTACAATTTAAAGTTGTGTTTAATTATAATGGAGATAAGGCACATGTTCTCTCAGGGTGCCGCGAGATAAAAGGCGTCCACGCTCCATCTTTAAATGGTGAGAAATTAAGTGAGTTGATAACTGCTCGTCAGATAAAAACGTGGTTGACATGGTGATTGTATGAAAGTCAAATAAAGTTGTTACTTTTTACTTCTAATTCATTTCAGTTGAGAGGGAAATGCTGTACTTTTTTAAAATTCTCGACATAATTCCAACAAATTACTTGCTTTTCCATGAAAATAAAACACATGACAAGTTGTTATAGATTATATGTGTGACCCCTGTAAATGTGATATTCATGGCTCTTAAAACCTACAATACAATATCCCCGCACACTATTACCCATTAATCAATTCTTCACTCTGACAGATTAACAATTAAAACATTTCATTTTGATGCAGCAGGAAAAAAGTAAAATAAAACAGGAATACATAGAGGTGGAAATGAAGTTATAGTCTTCTTTTTTTTTTACCATTGAGTATTCATTTCAATGGTTAAAGGGTTAAGTGGTAGAAAAGCTTTTGTGCTTTTAAACTATGACAGAAACATCTTATCAGATCTGGCTCAAACACGGGCTACTTTATTACTACCAGCGACGTGTCGGATGGATTTATTGAAAACAAAAGGCGGCTTTACTGGCACACTTCGGCCCGTCTGACACCACAAAGAGTCAGAGACGGTTATAAGGAAATCCAATCCATCCGTGGGGAGAGCAGCTCGGGGCGGATGAGAGATGTAAGTGGAGGAGGGACGGCGCCTGATTGGTTCAAATGAAACAAAGTCTGCGTCCAGGCTCAGGCTGGAGGACTCCAGAGGTACGCGCAGCGGTACACATCTGGATCGAGGCTGTGACCTTCTTTACGGCTTTACTAACGGCAGACAGAGAGTCTTTTTGGTAATCGTTGGGTCAGACTCTGCCTTTGATAAATGCCCACGTTTAATTCAATTCAGACTTGTTTGAAACAATCGAATTCATGTTTTAGTTTTCCTCTACAACCTTGATTTGATCTGTTTTATATCAATATGACATTAGGCATATTGGCAGTTCATGAGATATATCGTCACTTCTGTACTGTCATTTGTAAAATCAAGATAATTATTTTAATAATAATAATCATTATATATTTTACTATTTTACAATCTTTAAAGTGTGCCTTGAATGTCATCGTATATTGTAAATTATACCTCACAATTTAGCAATAGTAATGCAGTTCATCTTTTGGCCACGTGGGGGAGCCTGAATGTCATAATTGTGCTACTTAAAACTTTGAATCCGACTAAGCCTAAATCTGGCTAAAGTAAATTCTGTTTATATTACTGATGAGAACAAATGAAAGGAATGAGATAGACTGCATGTGTTTATTTGGTTTCAAGGTATTCAACAAGGTATTCTTTCTCTCTCTCTCGCTCTCTCTCTCAGTTCAGTGGACCTCTATCGCCCCCTAGTGGCAGTTCAGAATCACTTTTCATCAGTGATCAATGCTGGTGAGATGAAAGCATCATGAAAGTATTCTTTTAATCTGTTCCATGAAGGACATATGTTGTATATCCTAATATTGATTTCCATTTTCTTTGTAATAGTATTATTAATATCAACGTGAATTAAATTAATTGAAACAAAACAAAAACTCATGTTTCAGTAATGGACAAAGAAAATTTGTTTTTATTTACAGAAACCATATAACAAATGCAAAACTCAGAATTATACTTTTTTTAATGTATTACTGCTTTCTACCATGTGATGAGGTATGGAAAAGATTGTGAAAGAAAACACAAGTTCATTGAAATAACCATCTAAATTGTACTGAAGATAAATAAAAATACAAGCGTATCTTATCTTACAAAAAACATTGCAACTAATTAAAAGTATTAATAGTAGTACATATTATGTAGAAGACAATGACAATATATGTGATAAACATTTTATAATGATGGATGTGTAGGTAGCTACCACTGAGGAAAGTCGCTCGATGTTGTTGTGTTAGTTTAAAGATAATGAAAAGCGGTCTAAAAAATACTTTTTAACTCACTTGTTTCTGGTTAATTCTGATTCTTTTGTTTGTTTTGCACACAAGCAAATGTTTTTCAGACCAAATCTGATGATGAAGACATGCAGAATTCAACAAGTTTGATATAAACCCCATAATGTATGAATATATATATATTTTAAACATCAACATAAAGTCAATCTCACACCGCTGAGGCTGGACAAAGAATAATCCTTCAGGAGTGAGGACAGGGACAGGTCTAAAGACTCAAATTACAGATGGTGAGAGAAACCATACGACTGTACTCTGAGAAACTCCAACAGCAGTTCTCAGTAAACGACTCTGCTTCTGCCTGAAAAGGTCAAAAATATGTTGTAAAAATGTTTAATCAGGACGTGTAGGTGGCATGTAGCTACCACTAAGGACATTCTATCAACAATGTTGTGGTTGTTTAAAATACCTTTAAGGTGTATTCTTTTTCATCTGGACACAATCGGAAAAAGGTGACAACACATATCCAATAATGTATACAAATGGTTTTAGATGTACAAATACATAAATAAAACCTAAATTATCAGTTAAGCTCACACAGCTGAGGCTAATCACAGAAGAATCCTTCAGGAGTGAGGAGGAGGACAGGTTCAAAGAATCAAAGTACAGGTTTAGAGACGGTGAGAGAAACCATACGACTGTACTCTGAGAAACTCTACAGCAGTTCTCAGTAAACGACTCTGCTTCTGTCTGAAAAGGTCTCGGATCAAAACCTGAAGCTCCTCACCCCACTAACGACTTGTGCATGTAAAAACCTCTGAATGATTCTGTGTTTGTGAAAGACAAAGAGACACCCTGACACCAACAAGGACTCCCTCCCTCCTGGAGAGGAGCGTTAACAGGCTGTCCAAGAGAAGCCACTGTAGACTACCTGCTCATCAACAGACAACAGATGCTAATCAAGACACACATCATTGAACCATTTATCAACTCTACATTGTTCTCATTTAATCAAAAGCATTCGTTAATCTCTTTACAACTAAAAGTTTTGAATTCATGCTCAAATTTATAATCTTCAATAGCTTGACAGTTTGCAAGTTTCACTGTCGGTAGAGAAGACCTTCCACTTTCCTCCACAGACCCAAACTATGATTATTTTAAAAGTTAAAGACAAAAGCAACAAGTGATATCAAACTCTTTTAAAAAAAGGACAGAGACTAACTGACATGAACTCTGTACTTTGAGGTGTTTAGGAGGAAAACATTAAAGTTTTTCAATACATTAAAGTTTTGTATGAAACCCTGAAATGAAGACAAGTAGAAAATACGTTGTTCATGTTTGTTTATTAATTATGGAAACATTCAGTTTGTTCTCACATCAGTAAAGTCTGTTAAATGACCCTTGATTAATGAGTTTAAAAGGTGAAGACGACTAAAATATCTTTAATAAATGACGGTCTGGGGATTTCTCCCTCCATAAAAATGCATTGGAAGAGAAACAACAATAGAAATATTCAGACATGTAGAGCAGTGAGAGCCTCCATGATTAAATCGAGACAGGAAAGCGCGCCACCTACAGGAATTCAGACTCATGAGAAGATGTAAAGTAGCATCCAGAATGTTTGACGAACAGCTGATCTCAGTGCAGTGAAGAAACGCCTCAACAATCAGCTCTCGGACACAAACATGGAGACTAAATGAGTTTAACAGTTGAACCCTCAAATGACTGCTGTCTATTTCAGTTTACACAACTCAGCACTGTTTCCAGAAGAATAAAGAAGACAAAGTCCAGCATAGAGAGGCTGAGTGAATGTGGTCTGGACTCTGTGGAGGAGAGTCATGGTGTCAGAGACGCTGTAGAAGGACAGAATACCTGCTCTGTGATCCAGGTACATTCCAACAATGGAGGACTGAGGCGCTGAGGCGGGAGTGTGGACTTTGTTAACCCACAAATTGCAACATTTACTTTTACATCTGAATGCCCAGGATTTGTCATTCCATCCAAATCCTGAATCATCCCCTTGCCCTTTTCTGCTGATATCCTTGTAGGCAACGGCCACTTCAACTCCTCCTCCTCTCCACTCCACCTCCCAGTAACAACGTCCAGTCAGACTCTCTCTACTCAGGACCTGTAAGCATTCATTGAATCTGTCTGGGTGACTAAAATAAAACTGATGTTCCTTCATGAATGTTGCTTTTCTGTTCCCATCAGATAATGACAGCTGCCGGTTTGCTGTGTTTGGATCCAGAGTGATTTCACATGCATACCTTAAGAATCCAGCTCTGGTCTTGGGCTCTGCTTGTGGCAGCAACACATCCACTTCAGTCACCATCAGTAAGATATTTGTCCATTTCTCTCTCAGGACGTCCTGTAGTTCATCTCTGACTTCTGAAACAGCGTCTGTCACGTCCTGAAAGTAGCTCAGAGGACGGATGTTGATGCTGGATGAGTCTATAGAGTGACTGAGGGGTGACAGTGAGGGGTAGTTGAGTAGAAACTGGTTGAGATCCTCTGTCTGTGAGATCTTCTCCAGCTCAGCGTCGCTCTTCTTCAGCTCAGTGATCTCCTGCTCCAGCGTCTCCTGAAGCTCTTTAACTCGACTCAATTCAGTTCTCTGCTGGGATCTGACCTGCTGCTTCACACCAGAGCTTCTTCTCTCCATGAGACGGATCAGCTCAGTGAAGATCTGCTGACTGTGCTCCACTGTTTCATCAGCAGAGACGTTGATGGCCTCCACCTCCTGATGGAGCAGCTTCAGGTTGTTCTCCCTGTTCTGGTGTCTCTGCTGGATGTTTAGTCGACTCCCCTCCAGCTCTCTCTGCCTCTCGGTCCTTTCTGCTGCAGCTGAGACTGTGTCGTGGCCTTTGTGTTCATCCATTAAGCAGAGATAACAGATGCACTGCTGATCAGTTCGGCAAAAAATCATCATCAACTCATCGTGACGAGAGCAGATGTTCTCCTGGAGCTTGTTGGAGGGGTCCACCAGCTTGTGATTGTCAAAGGCAGGAGAATTCAAATGAGGCTGGAGGTGTTTCTTACAGTAAGAAGCCAGACACACCAGACAGGACTTGAAGGCCTTCAGTCTCTTCCCAGTGCAGACATCACAGGCCACATCTTCAGGTCCAGCATAGCAGTGATCAGCAGGAGCAGCTTGGAGTCCAGTCTTCTTCAGCTCCTCCACTAAATCTGCCAACATGGTGTTCTTCCCCAGGACAGGCCTCGGTGTGAAGGTCTTCCAACACTGAGGGCAGCTGTAGAGTTTCTTCTCATCCTCTTTATCCCAGTGGGTTTTAATACAGTTCATGCAGTAGCTGTGTCCACAGGGAATAGTCACCGGATGCTTCAGGAGATCCAGACAGATGCAACAAGAAAAGGTCACCTGGTCCAACTGAACTCCATTCTGCTGCATTTTCTCCTCGTGGTAGAGACTGAGTTTCAATCAAAAATCTATTTTTTGTTCCCGTTCATTCACTAATCTTCACTGAATGAGGTTTCTGCTCCAAACAATGCTACATGTGCTCAGAGTGGAGCTGCCTGTGTTTTACAGGAAGAGGAAGAGGGAGGAGTTATCAAGCTTTCATGTGATTGGACAGCAGCAAGATTGGGGGGGAGCCCGATGAGAGCATTGAAGTTACTCCATTGGTCGGTCTGTCCTTAATAAAGTTTAATTATGTACACAAGCAAAGTTTCGTACGAGCAAAAAAACTATTTCTACAACACTTATATACAACACTATACAAAAATTATGAAAGGAGAATGAGTGAATAAAAGAGACAGAGGATATTCATTATCGTAGGAACAGAGACACAGTTTATTTATAAAGTTATAAACCATATAATTACAATCTTATTTCTGAGTTTTACATTAGTTGTTTGTGAAAAACTGTATTTCTGTCACATAGGTTATTGTTTGTTTTCTCTCTATTTAATTAATTAATGTTTATATTAATGATACGATTTAAAATATGTTAATCCAATTTTAGGCAGAATATAAAAAAAACAGGACCACAATTGAAATAATAAAATCACAAGATCATTGAAATAATCACGTACATTTTATCGAACATCAAACACAAGGCAAGCTGTGTTTTTATGTCACAAACCACATTGTCACGGATAACAAAGGGATTCTTAATATTTTGTAAAAGTCAACGACAAAAATATGTTATCAAAATGTTTAATCAGGGCGTGTAGGTAGCCACCACGAAGGACATTCTATCAACATAATAATAATAATACAAACTTATACCCAATAATGTATTTAAATGGTTTTAGATGTACAAATACATAAATAAAACCTAAATTCACAGTTAAGTTCACACCGCTGAAGCTAAACACAGAATAATCCTTCAGGAGTGAAGAGGACAGGTTTAGAGACGGTGAGAGAAACCATTCGACTGTACTCTGAGAAACTCTACAGCAGTTCTCAGTAAACGACTCTGCTTCTGTCTGAAAAGGTCTCTGATTGATCAAAACCTGAAGCTCCTCACCCCACTAACGACTTGTGCATGTAAAACCCTCTGAATGAATCTGTGTCTGTGAAAGACAAAGAGACACCCTGACACCAACGAGGACTCTTTACCTCCTGGAGAGGAGCGTTAACAGGCTGTCCAAGAGAAGCCACTGTAGACTACCTGCTCATCAACAGACGCTAATCAAGAAGCAGCTGACTCTTTAAATGAAAATTTAAATCTGTACTTTGATTCTTTAAACCTGTCCTTGTTCCCACTCCTGAATGATTCTTCTGTGTTCACCCTCAGCTGTGTGAGATTAACTGTGAACCACGTTTGTATTGAAATATGTGTATATTTTAAAACTAGTATTTCGACATACAATATAAACTATTAAGAATTAAATCATACAAAACTTTAATGTGTAAAATATTAAACTAATAATATGAGAGAATAACTGAGTTCGGGTGTC
The DNA here is from genome assembly GCF_029220125.1 of Pseudoliparis swirei. Taxonomy (NCBI): domain Eukaryota; kingdom Metazoa; phylum Chordata; class Actinopteri; order Perciformes; family Liparidae; genus Pseudoliparis; species Pseudoliparis swirei. The sequence continues at coordinate 4,091,796 of NC_079395.1, forward strand.
TCTTTGTCTTTCACAAACACAGATTCATTCAGGGCGTTTTACATGCACAAGTCGTTAGTGGGGTGAGGAGCTTCAGGTTTTGATCAATCAGAGACCTTTTCTGTGAGGGAGGGGGACGAGGGCCCCTCCTGTGAGAAAGAAGCAGACGAGCAGACCCGAGGTCAGGACGACGTCACGGAATGTGGGTGTTTGAAGAGCCGGACTTGTTTTGGGAAAGGCAGAGTCGTTTTGGGTTTTGACATGTGCTGATCAGAGAATAAATCCTCCCGTTGGAAAGGAGAGAACGAGAGAAGGTCGTTGGCTGAATTATTACTTTACCAGACATCCAATTTTGGATATACGTTACACCATCGCGGTCTACTCCAGTTCCCCGTGTCCCCGCTCTCCGGAGCCCGGTCGCCCAGCGCCCCGCTCTCCTGAGCCTTGTTCTGATGGGATGCCTGGAATCTGTCCCTTGTTTAAGCTAGAATATACTTAAAATTAAAAATATAATTTAAGTGAACTATTATATACAGTATATATACATATTAGCACATACACAGTCATGTACTTAAACTGAACTAAGTATACTTTAAATTGTTCAAATTTAGCACAAAAAATATACTAAATACACTTAAAATTGTTCTAAAATTACTATTTATTAAAAACTTAAATATATTAAGTACAAAATGAGTTCTTCAAAAGTAGCACACTTTAAGTGTACTAATGATTTGCAGGGCTTCAAGTATACTTAAGTAAGCTAAGATTAAATATACCTAGCATATTTATTTTTCACCTGGGTTAAACCGTTGCTGCGTGACCCACGAGTCACCCGATGCAGGCAATGACTAACTGCTTTTATGCCAGAGCATTTAGATAAGAATATGAAATACAAGTGAGACGATAAAATGACCATGACACCCTCCTGCTGACAGTCTTTTTTGTTGTTAGAGTAGGAGTAATAATAAGTGATTCATTGATATACTTTCTACGATGTTTATTGCTTCTGTTGCATACGTTCCATACTAATGCAGATGGATGTAGCCCACCGAACAACACAGTTATAATCTAAATTGCATTGTTTATCATTTAGGATACATTGAGTTATTGTATTATCAATGTTGCCTCTCTACAGTAAACACAGATAATTAAAATACATCTAACCACCCAACCAGTATGTTACTGTACATCAAATAATCACAGAGAGAAAACTGCATTAATTTTTTACTGTGATAGACAGTGGAATTGTATAAATATTGTAGAATTGCAGTATATTGCTGCAAACTTTACTGTTATTTGACAGAACAATTCTTTACAGTGCAGAGACCGTTAAATGCTCTTCTGCTATTATTTCACATTAGTCTCATTGTTACACATCAGCTTTTTGTAAAGCCCTGAAATGAAGACATGAAAATAATTAGTTCATGTTTGTTTATTCATCATGTAAACATGGTGTGTTCTCACATCCCATCAGTAAAGTCTGTTAAATGACTCTTAATCAATGATTCATCCACACACTCCGTCAGTTTGACCTAAATCCCAGCTTAGTGAAAGACAATAATATACATTATATACAAAATGATGATGATTAAAGTATTCCGATAGCTCATAGGTCTGCTAAAAAAATACATGTATGTATAATTAAAGAGTTATTTTCACAAAGAGAACAAATATCTTGGATGAATAAAGGTCTGGGGCATTCTCTCTTCAGAAACAAAAAGAATGAACCGTATAAAAGCATCAATAGAAGTATTCAGACTTTTAGAGCAGTGAGAGCCTCCATGACTAAACAGGCACAGGAAGCAGCGCCACCTACAGGAACTCAGACATGTACAGAACAACAGCTGATCTCAGTGCAGTGAAGAAACGCCTCGACAATCAGCTCTCAGACACAAACATGGAGACGAAATGAGTTCAAGAGTTCAAACACAGTTTAACCCTGAAATTACGTCTGTCTATTTTAGTTGGACTTGTACATAAAGTCAGAACTATTATTTTCACAATCTAATGCTCCAAGATTTTCATTGTATCTAAATCCACATTTAGTCCAGTGCCCTTTTCGGCTGATATTCTTGTATGCGACTCCGACAATAACTCCTCTTCCTCTCCACTCCACCTCCCACCTCACTGAGGGAAATGATTGTTTTGGGTTGCGGAGAAATATCGGTATATTGTCCGCATACAATCAAATATTATGCTCCATTTCCCCACTAATACCATTAACATGTTGGTGTATTCTAACCCAAGAAAACTGAAGAGAATCATAACTTATGATACAACGGAGAAAAAGTACATGTATTCAGATGTGGGGGAGGTTTTAACTGAGTCTCTGTTTGGAGACGAGGAAACAAAGTTCATATTCCCAGCGCAACTCTTCTTCCTGGAATGAACCACAGCTTTCAAACCCCTCCCTCTTCTTCCTGCCCTCCGGCACAGCGAGCGCCACTCTGTGCATTTCTTTCCTGGTTCCCTCCCCTTCAGATCTACAAATTTACAGATGGGTGTAGCCAACATGGTGGTGAAGAGCAGCAGCTGACACACCCTGTTCACTGCAGAGAGAGTCGCTTTTTGAGGAAGTGAAACTCAGTCAGTCGTGTTGTCTTTGAGAGGTAAAATGGCGCAGAAAGGAGTTCAGCTGGACCGGGAGACCTTCTCTTGTTGCATCTGTCTGGATCTCCTGAAGCATCCGGTGACTATTCCCTGTGGACACAACTACTGCATGAACTGTATTAAAACCCACTGGGATAAAGAGGAGGAGAAGAAACTGTACAGCTGCCCTCAGTGTAGGAAGACCTTCACACCGAGGCCTGTCCTGGTGAAGAACACCATGTTGGCAGATTTAGTGGAGGAGCTGAAGAAGACTGGACTCCAAGCTGCTCCTGCTGATCACTGCTATGCTGGACCTGAAGATGTGGCCTGTGATGTCTGCACTGGGAAGAGACTGAAGGCCCTTAAGTCCTGTCTGGTATGTTTAGCTTCTTACTGTGAGAAACACCTCCAGCGTCATTATGATGTACCTCCATTAAAGAAACACAAGCTGGTGGACCCCTCCAACAAGCTCCAGGAGAACATCTGCTCTCATCACGATGAGGTGATGAAGATCTTTTGCCATAATGATCAGCAGTGTATCTGTTATCTCTGCTCAATGGATGAACACAAAGGACATGACACAGTCTCAGCTGAAGCAGAAAGGACCGAGAGGCAGAGAAAGCTGGAGGGGAGTCGACTAAACATCCATCAGAGAATCCTGAACAGAAAGGACTACCTGAAGCTGCTCCATCAGGAGGTGGAGGCCATCAACATCTCTGCTGATGAAACAGTGGAGCACAGTCAGCAGATCTTCAATAAGCTGATCATTCTCATGGATAAAAGATGCTCTGATGTGGAGCAGCAGGTCAGATCCCAGCAGAGAACTGAAGTGAGTCGAGTCCAAGAGCTTCAGGAGAAGCTGGAGCAGGAGATCACTGAGCTGAAGAAGAGCGATGCTGAGCTGGAGAAGATCTCACACACAGAGGATCTCAACCAGTTTCTACTCAACTACCCCTCACTGTCACCCCTCAGTCACTCTACAGACTCATCCAGCATCGACATCCGTCCTCTGAGATACTTTCAGGACGTGACAGACGCTGTTTCAGAAACCAGAGATAAACTACTGGAAGTCATGAAAGAGAAATGGCCAAACGTCTTACTGACGGTGAGTGAAGTGGATGTTTTACTGTCAATATCAGAGCCCAAGACCAGAGCTGGATTCTTAAAGTATTCTCGAGAAATCACACTGGATCCAAACACAACAAACACAGTTCTGAAATTATCTGATGGGAACAGAAAAGTAACAATCGCACATCAGTCTTATTCTCGTCACCAAGACAGATTCACTAAATGTTGGCAGGTCCTGAGTAGAGAGAGTCTGACTGGACGTCGTTACTGGGAGGTGGAGTGGAGTGGAGAGGAGATTGATATAGCAGTTGCATACAAGGATATCAGGAGAAAAGGGGACAGCGATGAATGTGTTTTTGGACAAAACAACAAATCTTGGGCGTTATCTTGTTACTATGATAGGAGTTATACACTTTGCTACAACAAAGTCGAAACTCCTCTCTCAGGTCATGGGTCCTACAAAATAGGAGTGTACCTGGATCACAGAGCAGGTACTCTGTCCTTCTACAGCGTCTCTGAAACCATGACTCTCCTCCACAGAGTCCAGACCACATTCACTCAGCCTCTCTACGCTGGACTCTCGGTGGGATTCAGTTATTCTTTCACTGCTGAATTTTGTAAACTCAAATAAACAGAAGTCAGAGAGCTGATTGTTGAGGCGTTTCTTCACTACACTGAGATCAGCTGTCAGTCAAACATTCTGACTTCTACTTTGACGTCTTCTCACGAGTCTGAACATGTCTGAGTTCCTGTCGGTGGCGCTCCTTCTCTGTTTAATCATGGAGGCTCTCACTGCTCTACATGTCTGAATATTTCTATTGTTTCTCTTCCAATGCATGTTCATGGAGAGAGAAATCCCCAGACCTTCATTTATCAAAGATATTTTTTATTTGAGTTGTCTTCACTTTGTAAACTTGTAAAGAAATCTTTAATTACATGTATTTGTTTGGCAGACATACGACCTGTTATATAACTTTAATTATCATGGTCCTTGTATTGGAATCAGTGTGTTGTTTTATTTCGTACCACCTAGAGCAGGGGTATCACACTCATTTTCAGCGTGGGCCACATCAGCATCACGGCTGCCTCTTAAAGGGCCAGTACTGTATAAACTACTCAAACATATTGTTAAATAACTCTTTGCATTTGATTATTGTTTATTTGAGTGTACACATATTGTACGTAAGAACATTTCTCTAATATTAGAACATAAATCCATTTAATTTGAAACCTTCAAAATAAAAGCGCGGGATATTTTTCTTCAATTTCTTTAAGAAAAGGGGATCATGTGTCTTTTAAGGGGCCAGGGGCCACATAAAATGATGTGACGGGGCAGATTGTGACCTAGAGGGATGTGAATAGCTGCATGAAGAGGAAGAGAGCCAGTAGTAAATATTCAGACTAACAGGAAGTGAGGTGCATGAGTTCCTTTTTGCTGTTGGACTCATGGAGAGCGTCTCACTGTACAATCCTCTTCATCCTTTCACTTAATGTCCACAAAAATCATCTTCATCCGTGAATCTTCTCATATGTACAGTTATGTTTCGGTTAATAGTTCTTTGGTTTGAGTTCAGTATTTTTGGTGATGGTTAGTTTATTGGGTGTATAATTTCTTTGGTGGTTGAAGCATTGGTGCTTCTGTAAATTGTATTTACTGTTTCATCTTTTATTACATACATTGACATCGTTCAAGTTTGTTCGTGCCATAAATCTTTTTATCTACTGATGTACTCAAGATATGTTTTAGTACTTACTAAGGTACTTACTTTTATATATTTGTTGCTCTTAAGTTTTGACAAATTATGCTTTTACTTCATTAAATCCTGACAAACACAAGAACAAGTCTGTTCCTCTGAGAACGCAGTGCTGGAGAATATAACTGAAACAATATATTGCCCGCAACAACTTGTAGTGAGGATGATAATCAATGAGGAGATCAATCAATATTCTCTTTAAAATTAATGACATTCTAATCCCACCGATTGATTGTGTGGATGAAGTGAATCTCTAAATGAAATCATTGATTAAGAGTCATTTCACAAACTTTACTGACGGGATGTGAGAACAAACTGAATGTTTACATGATGAATAAACAAACATTAACAAAGTATTTTCTTCTTGTCTTCATTTCAGGGTTTAATGCAAATCTGATGTATAAAATATATAACTAATGAGACTAGAACTGAGTCTGTTTTCCATCTGAAACACCACAAAGTAGTTCATGTTTAGAGCATTCATCAGTCAGTCTCTATCCGTTAAACCTTCCTCACTAAAACATCTTCGTCACAGAGAAATCTGCAGAGTTTGATACCCCTTTTTAATTTTTTAAATATATACACATATATATATACACACATATATATACATACACATATATATACACACACATACATATACACATATATATATATATACACATATATATATGTATATATATATGTAATATAATAAATATAATATAATAATAAAACAAAGATAAAAACACCACATGTGAGTTCATTTACCTGTTACAATTGTTTTTGGGGGACCAGCCCCAGAGCAGACAAACAAATCAAACTCATTCGAAAAAAACTTTTGAAACAAAAATCTGCTTGTTGTGAGATATTATACGCTGCCCAGAAAGAAAACCCAGATTTTAGCCACCACCAAAAGCTTTGCAGCATGGATATCGCCCGGTGTCACACCGACGTCACGCGGACGACGACCTCTCCCGAGTTGCCGTCCTGGCCGAGGTCGTTTCGGGGCACCAGTCCGGGGCAAAGAGTGGCCAACCAGAGGCTGGTCCACGGCTGCGGCGCCAGCTGGGTGGGGGGCCGCGAGGGGCCGTCGGGCCCGAAGGTCGCCAGGGGCAACCAAAGCGTCCTGGGGGCCACCTGCGAGGAATGGCCGATGCTCGTCTCCTCCAGGTCCTTGGCTTTATCGTAGCTCTGAACATCCCAGTGGAGGTTGACGGCTCGCCAGCGCAGGAAGACGTTGTACACGGCCGGCCCCTCGTGGACGATCAGACCTGCCACAGGTGGACAAAAACAAGACCGGGAACGGTGATCCTCCTTTACGTCACGTTTTTAGGAAAGACATTTACACTTTGTATTTATCTTACAGTGGGGAAATTCTTCTCTGCATTTGAGCCATCCGTAGTTATTAAGGCGCAGTGGGCTGCAGGGAAGCGATTAGGGGTTCAGTGCCTTGCTCAAGGACACCTCGACATATAACTAATGGGGAGAGCGGCGATCGAACCGGGTACTCCAAACGTCACTTAGAGGGCTACAGGAAATATTCAGAATTATATATTGTAATTTATTCAACACATTAACATATTTTAGTGTCGAGAAAAGTGCTATATAAATTCGATATTCTAATATTATCATTATTAATGTTTATGAACACCTTAATTAAACGAATTAGACAAAACAACCTGACCGAAGGTTGAACTCTTGACTTAAAATGACCATTTGTTCACCAATAACTCAACCTGCGTTTACTTCTGGATTATTCGCGTGACCGAGCCGAGCTTCAACCTCTTCACGTTTTTTTTTCTGACGACGGATGCGCGACTCATTCGGAGGCTCACCTACGCACACCAGGTCCATGAAGCCGTACATGCCGTAGCAGATCTGGAAGAGGACGTCGCGGCGCTGCCAGATGGCCTGCGGGCTGAGGGCTGACCACAGCAGCCAGGAGATGCTGGCCACCAGGAAGAGAGAGCCCAGGAACACCGCGATGATCTGCACCTTCTCCACCAGGGTGATGGTGATGGACTGCCACTGATCACAGGAAACAAGAGAGAAGCTCCGTGAGAAAAGATGGGATTGTTTGTCTTCCTCTTGTGAGCCCACATGCCTTCAACAAATTTTGAATATTGTGTCACTAAGCAACACGGTCAGGTTGTGTTGCTCTTAGATTCTTTCAAGGTGCAGGATCCGAGATTAGGAGCATTTTGATCGCCTCTCAACAACTACGAAGACGCAAAACAACTGCAAAGAGACGCAAAACAACTGCAAATAGACGCAAAACAACTGCAAAGAGACACACAACAACAACTGCAAAGAGACGCAAAACAACTGCAAAGAGACACAAAACAACTGCAAAGAGACACAAATCAACTGCAAAGAGACACAAAACAACTGCAAAGAGACACAAATCAACTGCAAAGAGACACAAAACAACTGCAAAGAGACAAAAATCAACTGGAAAGAGACACAATACAACTGCAAAGAGACAAAAATCAACTGGAAAGAGACACAAATCAACTGGAAAGAGACACAAATCAACTGCAAAGAGACAACACAACTGCAAAGAGACACAAATCAACTGCAAAGAGACACAAATCAACTGCAAAGAGACACAAAACAACTGCAAAGAGACACAAATCAACTGCAAAGAGACGCAGACCTACAGACAAAAACTATAACTACCGTCTTCTAATTTAAACTGTTGTACCCTTCATATCTTTTATTTAAAAAATGTATTAATTCACATCATGTAAATATGTTGATACCATGGCCAATAAGGTGTCTCCCCCTCCCCCCGCAGTACGTTACCTGCCACGGCGTCTTCGTGTCGATAGCGATGACGTGGAAGCGGTAGCAGCAGAGCTCGCAGCTCCAGCAGCCGCGCTCGCTGATCCACTTCAGCAGGCAGTGCTGGTGGGTGTACCGCACCGAGCCGTCGCACCGGCACGGGTTCAGCAGGGCGCCCTGGGGGACCGCGGAGAGGTCAAAGGTCAGATCCATCAACGGATATAGGTAGTGCGACTTCAATCACCGTTCACGGCTGAAAGGAACCAGCAGACGGAACCTCAGGGAGTTCCTTCACCAACACATTCAAACTCTCTCCCGGCGTCAAGAAACAAGGAGACGCAGAAGCTCGGCCCACTTCGAAGAAACTTTCACATTTTTGCAGACATTAAACGACGTCACACACAGACCGCTGTCGTGTCCACCTCTCGTCTGGTGTTTCTATTATCTTGACCAATCTCTGGAGTGTCTCACAGATGGAATTTTAAAGAAAACGATCTGCTTTCGAGTCGATATTAGAACCAACACCCCGACATCCGTCTCCAACGTGATAACTTTCTTGTTTTCAGGCCTTTTTTTCTCTTTGCGGGTCATACATCAAAGGGAAATACTAGTTTTCCTCCAGAGGGCTTCAGCAGCACGGCTCAGAGCAACGATCATTTCTCAAAGCTACGGAACGTGGCGGTGATATTAACGTCCGGAGGGCAGCGGGACATTAATCATCCGTTCGGTCTGGCGTTTTTTCAGCGACCGACATCAAAGAGGATTTTAATTTGTTTGAGATTTCTCTCGATGGGACATCTGATGAAGAACTTAGAAATAGTAATTTGAGATCATAAGTATATAAACTAAAGAAAAAAAGGCCCTGACTTGCGACGTCACCGCATGGTCTTCATCTTTATCGATGGAGGAAGTTCGCACGAGTCAAAAGTGTTTGCAAAAGATTGTGAGTGGACTTCCTGTCGAGATCGTTTAAAATAATTTCCTAAAACGATCTTAACTCGTTGGTTCCGGAGCAGTTGGAGTTTCCAGTGACGGCGAGGAGGTCAATTAAAAAATTATAAAAAAGACCTGGAAATATTCACAAAACAGTCTCAAGTCAAGGTGCACTTCAGCTTTCGACCACACGGTGTATGTCTTCATCACCACGTGGCGTATGTCTTCATCACCACGTGGCATATGTCTTCATCGGCACATGGAGCTCCACTTCATGAGGACGGTTGGGAAACGCTTAAAAAGTCAATAAGTGAAGAACACAATTTTTAAATTGATCTTTTTCTTTAGTGATTTTCTGAAACGTGATGAACATCTAAAAACATCAAACCGTTTGGTCTTTTGTTTCTTTCTTGTTCGTCTCGTTGGTGAATCTCATCTGCTCGGACGTAAATATCTTAAAGTGTCAAATGTCCCTTTTGCAGTCGTCTCGATGACTGGACCGCCAGGTCGTCCAATCACAAATCAGATATCCGTCTGGGCCCGGAGGCGGAGCGATTAGATTAGCTAATAGTCCACAGCCCACGTTCAGGAGACAGGATATTCACTTATAGGCATTTACGGCCCCCCGACTCCTCTCTTTCCCTCCAGCTCTGGCGGGGGGTGGGGGGGGGGTGAATCGTCCCCACCCACCACCCCAATCGAAGCTTCGCCGACACGAGACAAATGGGCCGGCAAGAGTGTCCGATTTCAGAGACGTGGGTGGAGACGACCGTCCGGCCGCCTCCAGGAAGACCCGGAGAGGAGAGGAAGTGATTCAGGCATTCATCAACAGCCCTAATATGATGTGGTTTCATCGTGTATTGATTATACTAATAATCAATATAATTTTGCCCTGTTTTGTTTTATTTTATTTTTTTGTATGTCTGACATTTTTTTTATATGAATATAACTAAAAGGATAAAAAATATATAAGTAAAGAAAAAAGATAATTAAAACAATGTGTCTAATGATGATATAATTCTGTTCACAGCTTATTTAGAATATCGACTGATTATAAATCATTCAAATATTATGTTGTATGAAAAAACTACTAATTTAATCTCCATTTCTGTCTTCCTCTTCTCGTGTTTGATGGCATCAGACTCGGATATTTAAAATGCAAAGTGAATGAAACTGGTGACGTCTGAGGGAGATAAATCTCTGGCGCTGACGTCACGCTCTTCCTCAGTGAACTCATCCATTCCTTTGATAGACAAACGTGTTTCTTTTGCTGCGGTACTTGAACCTCGCGATAGTCACTGGTTCCAAACGTGAGGTTCAGGGACATAAATATATATTTATAAAAAAATATATATAAATATACATATACATATTTATATATAAATATATATTTCTATATATATATAAAGAGATTTATGTATGTATAGTATATATATATATATCTTTAACCGTCTGGGATCAATTCTGATATAAGGAGCTCCTGACCCTCAGAATATAATCGTCCACTGCCCCTGGAGAGTGACGGCGTAATGGAAGTATCATGTGGCGACTGGTCGCTGTGGTTTCCTGTTTTCAAATTGATGACGCATCATGTTTGGAAACAGTTTCAGCTGCTTTTAGTCTTTTTTTGGGAGATTACAGGACTCGTGTTAATTGCTTTATATGCCGTTGGGTCGAATATTTCAGGAGATGACCTCATGATTTGTTGGTTGAATATATAATAAGTGATTTCAGCCGTCGTGTAAATGAGGGTAGAAATGTAACGTACATATATTTGGTAACTTTACAGTAACTCGGGTGTTAAATAGTCAAATGATGATATTCCTCTGCTTTGCCAGGGCCCCTCAAAGGCTCACTCCGGACCTGTTGAGGTGCTCCGTCTGTGGAGCAGTTCACGGTCTTGTGATAACTTCGTTTACACACTCTTAAATTGAGTTTGTTTTAATTGATATATTTCATTTTTTATGAATAAAATATAAATTAATTAGCTGCAGCAGTCAGCTATCACCTCACATTCATTAAATAAATAAAAAGCAACTTTAAGTACTTGCAAAAGCAGCTTTTTCCCCTCAGAGGAGGTCCGATGACGTCATCCCACCTGTGACCGGGCTCACCTAGAGGTGACGCGCGCGCGCTCCGTTTACCTGCTCTGCGCCCTGGAAGCAGATCCGGCAGCTGGGGGTGGGGATGCAGGTCTCGCTGCTGCTGCAGTTGGAGTGCATCGCCGGCTCCTTGCACCCCGACCCGTCCCCGACCGCCCCGTCCTCGCGGAACAAGTTCCGGGCGTCGTCCCCGGAGCTCCCCCCGGAGCCCTCTCCCTCCTCGCCCGGCTCCGCGTCGTCGGGGGGACGGCGTGCTGCGGAGCGGTGCGGTTCGCTTTTGTCCCCGGCGGCGGCGGCGCCTCCCATCGCCTCCCCACACGCTGGACCCGCCTCTCCCTCCTCCGTGCTCATGGTAACACAGAAAGAAGACAAAAAGATGAAAAGTCGAGATCAAAATTGCATAAATGCCCAACCGACAGCTCACACGGTGCAACCCGCCACCGGTGCGACGCAGTGCAGCCTCCCGGGTAATAATACGATAAAAAGCCTCCGCTCCGTGGACTCCGAGCTGAGGCTGCAGGAGGAGCTGCGGATCAGCCGACGGACCCCCCCTCCACCTCCGCCCCGACTCGGCCTGCGTCGGTCGGCGGGATCCGCCTCACGCGCTCCGGAGACCCGGGGAGCGTTTCCATGCAGCCTCCATGCATCGCAGCGGGATTCCCCCTCTTCCTCTTCCTCTTCCTCCTCCATGGAGGACAACCCGGTTTGAACCCCCGCCCCCCCCCCCCCCCCGGCCCTCCACACGCACGCGCACACACCTGATGGGGCCGATAATTCACCCTGGAACAGTTTTCATTATCAATTCAGATAATTAGTATGAATCAGATAAAGTAAGTAATTGAAATGGCAGAAATTGACAAATACATATATACATTAATATATATACATACATACATATATATAAATGTATGTATATATTAAATAACCTGGAACCAAATGTTGCTGCTTTATTCAACAGCTTTCTCTTGTTTTGTTAATTAAATATGTCAAAAAGCAGTTTTTCTGTTCTCTACTGGTCTTCCCAATGAGTACAAGAGTAAAATACAAAATCGTCATTCTGATGGTGCAGATGTTAGAAGTCAGTCAGAACCGTTTAAATAAAGTGTTCCCCCTTCAACTACCCACTGTTGTAAGAGGGCTTCATATTGCCCCAACCTATCGACCTCCAAATGGACCTGATAATAAAGTTCCAGAACCCTCGGCCAGTCAATCACATGTGGGATGACACTTCTTTTCCAAGAAGAACCATCTCTCTCTCTCTCTCTCTCCCTCTCCTTAATTTTTAAATTTATTTTGAGAATGCCTCTCGCTTTCCGGGGAGCGGGCCCAGTAATGGACTCTAATGCAACAAAGGAAATCATCCACTCACGTCCAATCACTACCTACGAGGAACCGCTCAATACCCAGTCCCCGGGGCCTAAGAGGGAGCGCAGGGTTTGGTTCTGGGGGGTGGGGGGGGTCTCTCCAAATATACTTTTTGATTTGACCTCCCAAACCTGTGTGGCGCCTCTCCATCAAATATCTACTGGAAATAAAATAAATGCAGTTTCTCTTCTTGTATTCATCAAATCAACGACGGTGATCAGAACCAATGTTGGTAAGTCACAGGTTTATGAATGAATAACTACTTTACCTTATTAAAGTATACAGTATATCATGTACAGGACTGTCTCAGAAAATTAGAATATTGTGATAAAGTTCTTTATTTTCTGTAATGCAATTAAAAAAACAAAAATGTCATGCATTCTGGATTCATTACAAATCAACTGAAATATTGCAAGCCTTTTATTCTTTTAATATTGCTGATTATGGCTTACAGCTTAAGAAAACTCTAAAATCCTATCTCATAAAATTTTAATATTTCCTCAGACCAAGTAAAAAAAAAGATTTATAACAGCTGAGTGTTTGTCAAGGCTCAGGAAACCCTTGCAGGTGTTTCGAGTTAGACAATTCAAGTGATTTGTTTAATACCCTACTAGTATACTTTTTCATGATATTCTAATATTTAGAGATAGGATATTTGAGTTTTCTTAAACTGTAAGCCATAATCAGCAATATTAAAAGAATAAAAGGCTTGCAATATTTCAGTTGATTTGTAATGAATCCAGAATGCATGACATTTTTGTTTTTTGAATTGCATTACAGAAAATAAAGAACTTCATCACAATATTCTAATTTTCTGAGACAGTCCTGTATACAGCGTCACTGCATTATTTACCAATTGATAAAAACATTTAAATCCAATTTAAGCAGATTTAATGTTTACACCGTGTTCACCATCATGTCACATGTTCCATTTTGCACTGAACAGTTATACGGATCAAAAATAATGTCCAGTAGAGGGGAGAAAATTAGGGGATTAAAAATAAAATCTGTATAATTCATACCAGGGGGGGGGGGGGTCAAAGTTGTGATGAAGCTTCAAACGTGGCTCATTTGTCCCCCAGGAGTTTTTGGATCAACACCAGGAAACCACTCAGGACGAAGACACGCTGTGATCCAGAACCGAAATGGGTCCGATGAGGACAGTTTACAGCAGCTTTTAAAAATATATATATAACTTTTTTTATTCCAGAACCCCTCCTCCCCCACGCCGCATAATAGAAAAGCTGTCGAGTAAAGTTTGAGTCTTTGAGAGGCGTCTCGCCCGTTGACTTGCAGAATGATCGGGAGGAGCTGGAGCAGATGTGAAGTCAATTATTACAAATAGTGAACGTGAGAAATAAAAAACACGCGTGTAGAATTCAACGTTTTCCACCTCGGCCTTCAGAGAGCCGCTTCCTCCTAGAACCACCTCCTCCCACCACCTCCTCCCACCACCACCACCACCACCTCCTCCCACCGCGCTAATGCCTCTCAGCCAGAGTCGTCTTCATCAATTAGTCTCCATCTCGCCGTCGGCCTGTCTGCAGAGCCCCCCCCCCTCCCCTCTCTGATTTTCCTGTCGACCGTCAAACAGTGTGCACTGTGCGGGGCAGAGTGCCATAACCCCCCCCCCCCCCCCATCCCCATGAAACCATCACTCCGCAAACACTCTCCCGGCCTGCAAAAAAATAAAAAATAAAGAGAGGAAGTGAAGAGCCCTGCCAAAGATAAAGTGGAGGACCACAAAGAAATGGAGTAACCGAGCTCATTAAAGAAAAGGAGGGGGGGGGGGTCAGCATCCTGCTGCAGCCCTGATCCGCTTTCTATGACATCATCGGCACGAGGAGGCTCCCAGAAGCCGACGCACACCTGAAAGGGGAACAGCAGCGGGACGACGAAGACGAAGATGAAGACCAAGACGAGTTCTCTGGTGCTAGGCATACTCACCTGAGTATGAAGAGCACTGAGCGGACGACATGACATCATGTCTTTGAACTGCTGGGCTTTAGGATGACGGGAGAAATAAAAAAGATCAAATAAAGTGACGCTACATTTTAAAAGTGAGGTCAGAAGTTTTTGTTACTCTTCATCAAACGCGGCTAACGCTGGATGTTTGACGAGACCGAGACCAGAGGGCAAGGAGACCGAGACCAGGACCACGAGACCAGGACCACGAGACCGAGACCACGAGACCGAGACCAGGACCAGAGGGAGTCCCACACGGCACACATGCAACAAACGAGGACCACGCCAGCCACAGCCGCGCCTCCAGATCGATGTCTACGATCCGTTAAGAGGCCACAAGACGAATAAAGATTCCTCTTCATTCGCCTCTTTTATTACCGCATCAACTATATTTACGTGCGTGTGCATTAAGTGCAGCGTGAGGAACGATCAAAAGGCGTCGCAGAGGTGATTTAACGGTTGAAAAGCGTTTTAAAAAACACCTCAAATAAAAATAAAATGTAAATCATAAAAAATAAAAAAATTAATTAAATGTTATTGTAATTTTAAAAGTATGAAAAGAGCTTTACTGGTCGAAAAAGTGAACTAAAGTGTATGTTTTCAACACAGAGTGAGGTTCTCGCGTAAAGAAGACACGTTTCCAATTAATATGTCAATACCGTTTATTGAGTTGGATGTATTACATTGAAGCACGACGACGTCGTCCCGTCATCGGTCTTAAAACAAACACGCGTGTCACTGAATCGAGTCCAAAAGAAACGGGAAAAATCACCGTCTGCTGATCCGATGCTGGTTCTTTTCGTTTCAGATTCACGAGACGGACATTTCGGTTTCCTGCGAGGAATAAATGGAACTGTGCCGAGGAGCCGGAAGACCGTCCCGTTAACGGAGCTCGTGTCGACACGGCCGCCCCTCCTTCAAAACACAGCGACTCATTCTCACTGCCGCCGCGGCACGGAGCGGCTGCACTCGATGCGGTGCTGAAAGTCTGGTTTCAGCCCCTCCTCCTCCTCCTCCGGTCCCAGCTCAGAACATGACCTGGGCTCTGAAGTGGTGTTGCAAGGTGGAGTTGTGGTTCATGCCCATCTTCATCATCCACTTGGACTTCATCCTCTGCACGTACTGCATGTCTTTTGGTCTCTGATAGAAGCAGCCTGAGAGAGAGAGATGCATTAGTTACCATGGCGACCACAAGGGGGAGTCCTCTCTACAACTCTGATGGCCTTGTTTTTTAAGAGAGTGGTTTTTAAAGGCATAATATCTTATCATATGGCTTCTTCGCTGTATTAAAATGGAATTATATTTTTATATATATTTATATACACACATATATATATATACACACACACACACACACATACAGGACTGTCTCAGAAAATTAGAATATTGTGATAAAGTTCTTTATTTTCTGTAATGCAATTAAAAAACCAAAAATGTCATGCATTCTGGATTCATTACAAATCAACTGAAATATTGCAAGCCTTTTATTCTTTTAATATTGCTGATTATGGCTTACAGCTTAAGAAAACTCTAAAATCCTATCTCATAAATTTTTAATATTTCCTCAGACCAAGTAAAAAAAAAGATTTATAACAGCTGAGTGTTTGTCAAGGCTCATGAAACCCTTGCAGGTGTTTCGAGTTAATTAGACAATTCAAGTGATTTGTTTAATACCCTACTAGTATACTTTTTCATGATATTCTAATATTTAGAGATAGGATATTTGAGTTTTCTTAAGCTGTAAACCATAATCAGCAATAAATCAGAATAAAAGGCTTGCAATATTTCAGTTGATTTGTAATGAATCCAGAATGCATGACATTTTTGTTTTTTTAATTGCATTACAGAAAATAAAGAACTTCATCACAATATTCTAATTTTCTGAGACAGTCCTGTATATATATATATATATACACACATTATATATATATATATATATACAGTCTTATTTTGGAGACTGTAGTTTGTCTAACAAAAAACAATTAAAAAAAGGTGAACAACACCATCTTAAAAACTTAAGATACTCAACTAAAAGACGAATAAACACATTTCTCGTGACGTCTTAATACCATCTTTTTGAATTATCTATCATTATAACTGTCAAACAAGATTATTTTTCAGTCCAATACCGACTCTGGTATAGGACTGGATTGGATTCAATCTATTGTCACTGCACAGGTCCAGTAAACACCGGGGGTTGATGGCGCCACGACACGGAGATATGAAAAAAAAGACGGGCGTACCTTCGGTTCCCCCCCAGCCCAGAGCCTTGTACTGCCGGAGGACTCGGCCCACTGCGTTCTTATTGTGGGTCAGAACCACCGCCCGCTGGTATCCAAACCGCTGCTTGTAGTACCTCATGAGGGAGCGGTGGCCGATCGTGGCGCCTGAGGAAAACACGCGGTTACAACACGGCCAATGGGAGCGCAGATCCAAGCGACGGTCCGAAGCCTTCAATGTTCACGTCCAATCAAGAGCCAGAGAACATTTTTCCCGATTAATCGTCTACAGACAATTTAATTTGATGATTTATCCAGAAAAAAAATGGCGATATGTCTCTATAAATTAAACAAAATTCAGCAAATTATTTGTATTTTCTTCCAAACGGGTTATGAAGTCATTTTTTTGAAAGACTTATTTTATTCAGTTCTTTCAAACGTGTTCCACTCTTGAAATCTGCAGATTGAGAATAAACTTTAAATCACCTGAAGGGAGCGTCAGCTCCAGCATCTCGTCGCCGTATTCCAGGTTCTCCTCATGAGTCAGGGCTTCGTCGTCCATGTCAGCGTCCTCTCCCTCCTTCCTGTCGGGGTAGCTGCTCCTGTTGGCAAAACATGCGTCAAATAATGAATTAATGTTTCGGATGCAGTCGTCTGCACATCTGTAAGAGGGGAAACGTGTCATCCATCTCAACTAATGACTAATCACTAAACATGATCTCAGATCATCAACGTCATTGTATTGTGTTACCTGAAGTCGTAGAAGTCTGCAAACTCCAGGGCGGAGTCTCCGTCCGTGAAGAGTTTGCAGTGGCTCTTGTCGATCATGTGACTCTGAACCGCTTCCGCCGAGTAGAACGAGCGGCCCTTCTCGTTGCACCACAAACACACGTTTCCGGCGCCGATCTTCTCTCCTGCGACACGAGGAAAAACAACACGGAAAAAATGTAAATCACGACAACACCCTTTGTGTAAGAAAGCAGCAAATCAGAGGCGGTGTTGTTGTTGTGGTCACGCCGGGAAAAATCCTAAATCTGACATTTGAAATGTGTTTTAGAACACCTCAACTCCTCTAAAGGAAAGACGACACCTTTAAGGGTTATTATGGTCCGTCTTCCTTTGTTAAAGGCCTTTTTATGCCATTATAAGAGCAATATACGACTTCCTGCAGTGTAATACTGTCCACATAAAGCTGAAGAGGGTGTAGTGACAAAGTCTGTTCCCACCAGCTTTGCTAGACGGGTTTGGGTTGTAAGTAATCAACTAAAGTTGAGACACCTGGAGGAATCGTGAGCATCAACTTTCGAGGTTTAATTTACTTCAACAGCTGCAAGTCGTTAACCCTTAATTACTTGTTCCCTGAAAAAGGTCTTATTGTATAACACTGAAATGTACATTATGTTTCAGTTTTTGGTAACCTAAACTTTTTTGCTTTAACCTCTGGCAGTTTGCCGCTGCCCTTTGAACCATTTCAGGTTATTCGCTGGACTTGAACAAATTCAATTTCAATTAAAAAACGGGAACATTTTTCTAAAACTTCGGCCCGGTCGTGTGTATCCCGCCGTTTCCTCACATTTGCAGCCCGAACTCACCGAGGTAGCAGACGAGGCCGGCGACGTCGACGAGGAACTCGGCGTCGGGGATGAAGAAGCTGTGGACTCTGGTCATGTGGGCGATGTTCTTCACGAGCGACTTGGAGTGGTGGGCGCAGAACAGGCAGTCGGTGGCGGGGATCGAACCCGGCAGAGCCACCGCGGGTTTGGGGTCAGACGCGGCCGCCGAGTCCCCTTCCGCCTGATCCATTGCTTCCTCCTCTTCCTCCTCCTCATCTTCCTCATCGTCGTCGACGTCCTCCCACTCTTCTGGAAGATTGTTATTGAAACAAAACGGGATATTTTAACGGATAAACGCCATAACATGACATTCTGTACATTTAACTTAAAACTGATGGAGTATTTATTCTAATTAGGCTCCAAATGTAGAAACCTGTTTCGCCCTTTTTCATGAGATTTGTCGATATTTGTTACTGGATTACAGTTAAAATAATAGTCGATATTGGAATTTAAATTCAGCACAATCATTTTCCTTCATAGTTCCCTGGCTTACATGTAGAGATGTTGAATACAAGCGTTGCTCCTCGATACCAGCGCGTTAAAAACAAGGTCATCCGGTCATAATCTCGTCTTAAAATATCTATTTTAAATGTGAAAATGTTATTATATATACACCTTTATCAGGGTTCTTACACATTTTGACCAATGGATTTCCATGACTTTAAACCAAATTCCCATGACCAAACTGAAATCTCGGTATAAACATGAACAATTTAGAACATTTTGCATATTGAGAGCGGACGCCGGCTTATATTTTGAGCGTCTTTCTTTAAAAAACATATTAATTATTTGAAACTCCGCATAAATGAACATGCGATTATAACAACATTTTCATGACTTTTCCAAAACTTTTATGATTTAAGTTTTTTCCATGACTTTTCCAGGCCTGGAAATCACCATTTTAAAATTCCATGACTTTTCCAGGTTTTCCATGACCGTACGAACCCTGCTTCATTCAAGTTTCTCCCCAAAAACTGACTGTTACATAATTACATTTGAAGACAGTATTAAAGTCATAATAGGGCGTCTTGAAGTTGTGAGAAACTGAAAGAGTAATATCTGAAAAACAAGACGACTTCTTTAACCCTCCTGTTACCTTAATATTTACTAACATATTTTACCCTCGGGGTCAATTTGACCCCAGCAATTAAAACCTCCAGAAAATTATTAGAATTAATATTGTTTCCCAAGTTTAAGTGTGCGGTACTTTATGTTTGTTTGTTGACTACCTAAATAGCCCTTTAAATATATAAAAAAGTTGACATTTCTTACATGATTGACAGTGAAAAACAGCCTGGGGTCAAATTGACCCCAAAGAACACCGACATTAAACGGGGTCAAATTGACCCTAAAGGTAACAGGAGGGTTAAAAAAGGCCCGGAGGCCATATTTCTCCTCCTCACCTTGCACAGCCGTGGCTCCGTCCTCCGTCTCTCGCCTCTTGGCCTGCTCCTCCAGCCACATCAGCCTCGGGGGGATCTCCGCCTTCTCCGCCTTCTGCCTCGCGGCTCCTTGCGGCGTCGCGCTCTGCAGCGCCTCCTGCCGCAGCGCCTCGTTCCTGGCGTCGCGGTCCACCTTCTCGTCGCCGAGTCCCTTCT
Source organism: Pseudoliparis swirei (assembly GCF_029220125.1). Classification (NCBI taxonomy): domain Eukaryota; kingdom Metazoa; phylum Chordata; class Actinopteri; order Perciformes; family Liparidae; genus Pseudoliparis; species Pseudoliparis swirei. Next base: position 4,111,747 of record NC_079395.1, read on the forward strand.
CCAGGTTCTTCTCGTTCATCCTCTCCACCTTCCTCTGGGCGGCGAGCAGCGCCTGCTTCTCGGCCTGCTGGTGCTTGTGGGACTGCAGGTGGTTCTGGTGGGCGTTGGCGCTGGAGAACTTCTTGCTGCAGACGGCGCAGCCCTCGGTGGCCGCCGCGTCGTTCAGCTGCTGCTCGTCGGACTTCCGCTGCGCCAGCACGCGCTCCTGGAAGTTCTCGGCGGTGACCGCCGGCATGTCGGCCACCTTGCGCTTCAGATTGTAGCGGTGCCAGTCGGACTTGTAGTGCGCCCGCTGCACCTCGCCGTCTGCGAACGCCACTCGGCAGCTGATGCAGGTGTAGGACATGGCGACCTGGAGGTGAGATTAAAGATTATTTAGACAGCTCTGAGGCCTTACATTATTCATATTCAAGAAAAGAAAACAGTTGGATCGTTTAAGTTATCGGCCCAATATTCATACAAAAACGACCAGTTTGAATTTACCTTTAGGCCTGCAACTTAAAATGATTTAATCGTTTGTCGTTTTGGTCGAACAAACCGCCCGAAAAAGATAAACTATACCTCCATAAATAACAAAGAAAAGAGGCTGGAATCAGCAAATGTTTACACCTAGTTTACACTCTCTAATACCGTAATGCCTAGTATACACACTTCTAACACAGTGCCTAGTATACAACCTCCTAGCATAATATCTAGTATACACCCTCATACCGTAATGCCTAGTACAGACGCTCCTAAAGTAATATCTAGTTTACACGCTCTTACCGTAATGACTCGTACAGACGCTCCAAAAGTAATATCTAGTTTACACGCTCTTACCGTAATACCTAGTATACACGCTCCTACCGTAATGACTAGTATACACGCTCTTACCGTAATACCTAGTATACACGCTCCTACCGTAATGACTAGTATACACGCTCTAACCGTAATGCCTAGCATACACGCGTACGGAAAGACAACGTGCGGCTGCAGCGTAAATCTGGTGACCGTTTCTCGTTTTAAGAAAATAAAGTTACACATCAGATGGATCAAATCTCGACGGTTTGTTAGCTTAGCGACCTAGCTAGACAGCAGCTGACGTTAGCTGTCAGGTTACAGCTAAGACACCACCCGAAATATAAAAAAAGCGAAAGCGACACCTGACGTCACCAACCGTTACTAACGGAAAGTTAAATTATCTAAATATTAACTAGCTGTTGAAACGTGGGGCTCCAACAGCCGGAGATGTGCCCCGCTAACATCGGCTAGCAACCAACAACTTGAGGTCTAAACATCTTCTTAAAAACAGTTAAAAGCTCAGAGTCAGTGACACGTGACAACCGGAGAAGAAGGTCATCACAGCAATGGACGTCCGGTGTTTTCTTACTTTGTCAGTGAGCCGTCTCCTCCGACAATAATTGTGTTTTAATGTCTTTGTTTAGTGGCGTTAGCTTCAGTCTCGCTCCGCCGTCGCCACAGCAGCACACGAGGGTGAACTTTGACCTTTCTCTTCTTCTGTGGTGGTTTTTTTGGTAGTTTCCAACGTGTTTCAGGCCCAATCGCGCCAACTAGTGGTTCGGAGTTGACAAACCTATTTTACGTTTTCCAATGTAGATAAAATACGTTTAAATCCACTACATCTCAGAGGTAAATATTTAACTTTTACTCCAGCAGTGATATTAATCCAGAAACATCAGATATAAATCGGTTAAACTAAAAACTGGAAACATTTAACTGAACTATCAATAATGACAATTCTGGAACTTCAAGTAAATTTAGTTAATAATAAGGTAATACATGCAATAATTTAGCTTGTAGTGGAGAAGGTTCACAGTGTGCTATTATAGTACTTTTAAACCATTACCTCCACGACTGGTCACTGTACTCGATTATGGCCACACTTAAGTGTCACTTCAATTCCTGTTTGGGTGTACAACGGGAATGTGTCTCAGTCAAATAAACAACAACCTAGTGTGGGCAAATCTTTTGTCTGACACTCCAGTCCCATTAAACTGCACCAGGCATTCACATCCTTTCTTGAACACAAAGTTGTCATTTCACATTCATAACCCATTTATTCATTGTTATTTCATGATCACCTGAGCAACATATTCTGAATAATATATGGCAATACACACATTTACTATAATACAGATTATAATATGTATGTATGTTTTATAATAATGTCATGTTATAATCCAATTCCTGGCCACATAGAATGTTTTGGATCATAATAAATGCCGAGTATATATACCCTTACCGTAATGCCTAGTATAAAAACCCTTACCGTAATGCCTAGTATATAAACCCTTACCGTAATGCCTAGTATATAAACATTTACCGTAATGCCTAGTATATAAACCCATACCGTAATGCCTAGTATATAAACCCTTACCGTAATGCCTAGTATATAAACCCTTACCGTAATGCCTAGTATATAAACCCTTACCGTAATGCCTAGTATATAAACCCTTACCGTAATGCCTGGTATATAAACCCTTACCGTAATGCCTGGTATATAAACCCTTACCGCAATGCCTAGTATAAAAAAACATACCATAATGTCTAGGATACGGTCTCTTACATAATGATCTTGAAAATACATTCCTAGTCTCATATGAAACATTTCAATGCTCCTAAATAATTCATCTGCATCTTGGAAAACAAATATCACACAATAAAATCAAAAGTGACTGACATTTCTATATAATTGAATACTTATTGAGTGAATGTTAATATTACAAATCAGGCCCAAAAGAAAAACCCCAAACTGGAATGTGACAATGAATAATTCACAACAGCAAATTAAGGCTGCTGCAGTCCAGCATCATGAAGCCGAAAACTTCATTTGGAGAAGATGGTCACCAATGCATCTCTAATCATCTTGATTATCATTTCCCATGTTGAGGCGCTGTTCTCTGCCTGTCGTCGGACCACAATGTCGTGCTGCTTCCTCAATTCTTCCATTGCTTCTTTAGTTTCTCTTTCACGAGATTCCATTAACTTATTCTTCATCTCCATGTCATCTTTCACTTCCTTCATTTGCTGATCAAACTTTTCCTTCAGTTTCTTCGTCAGTTCCTCCTCTTCTTTGCGCATTTGCTCTTGCTTCTCTTTTTTGATTCGTTGTTTTTCCTCTTCAATCGCCTTCTCTGCCATCTGGAACATGTCAGTGGTGTAATGGCTTCCTCCGTCCTTCCGCTTAATGCGTCTGATCTTGTCGAGCAGCTCGTCGACCTGCGACTGATCCGTCGCCTCGTTATTGAAGACGTGGTAGTTGCCGTTACATTTATCAACGAGTTCCTTCAGGTCTCCGCTGTCCTTCAAGAACTCCTCAACAGGTTTCCCTTTCAGCCGGTCACCGTGGGTAAAGAGCACCATGCTGTGTCTGTCTGCTTCCTCTCCGAACACTTCCTGAATCTTCAGCACTGCATTCTTCTCTTCCTCTGTGTGTCGGCCCAGTTGGACGACGATCAGGAAGACATGGGGTCCAGGAGCAGCATACACCATGCAGCGGGCTATTTCTCCAATGGTAATCTCTTGGTCAGTATCGGTATCAAACAGACCCGGAGTGTCAATAACAGAAACCTTTCGCCCGTTCACTTCCCCAACGGCCTTTTTACAGACTTTAGTCAAAGATTGAGGGGCTAACTCTGATTTAAAGATCTGTTTTCCCAGAATGGTGTTTCCTGTAGCGCTCTTCCCGACTCCGGTCTTCCCCACCATCACGATCCTGAGCTCCTCAGTATTGTCGTAGGTTGGGGTAGGCTGACACAAATCGACTGAAAACGAAAAAAAGAACAATTCATGCTCAGTGTCTTCATAAAATGTGTTTCAATGCAGTTCCACAGAAGACATAAAGAACCTCTCATGACCCACGGGGTGCTGATCGGGTTTCTCTAACACACAGGTGTAAAACTCAAGGCCCGCTTCGTCATTTCAAGTGACCCGCGACCAGACACAATTATTTCAACAATTTAACATTAAATTAGAATTAAGATATCACCTAAAAAGACAGACTTATGGTTTTAAAATGCATCTTTATCATCCTAATATCTAGCGGAGAAATGATCAAATCCCTGTTAAAAATCATGAGAGGTGAACAGTGGATTTAAATATGTTACATATTCCAAAACGATGAAAGATCAAATTAAATGTATACAGTTTAGGGCTGGGCAACGATAAAAAAATGTAATCGCGATTAATCGCACGATTTCCCTGATTAATCATGATTAATCACGATTAATCGCATTTGTATACGCAAAATCCAATAATTAATTCAAAAGTAGTGTATAGCGCACTTCTATTTTAAATGTTCTGCCATATGAATGAAAGTGCCATAAAATCTGTCAGGACATTGTCCAACGCTGTTATGCAGAGATACTGTGACAGAACGCTGGAGGCTGAGCGCGAAGCAGGGACATGATCACAAGGCCGTTGTCTTGCAGCAGCGATCATCTTTGGTGCACTATCTGTGCTCAGTGTGGTGACTTTATTTGACACATTCCACTGCTGTGCAACTTCAGTAAAGTGTCCTGCGCACGTTTCAGCATCATGTCTCTCCTCTGTGTTCATCAGTCAGGGCATGTGAATGCAGCGCCCACTTCTCATCAATATAATGCACAGTAACTCCGAGGTCATTGTGGTTACCGAGTGATGTCCAGTAGGGTGACCAGATTTGAGTTTGTGAAAAAGAGGACACTTCGTCTCAGGGTGCTGAGATTCAACATCTCTCTTGTTCTGCCTGTTTTGTGATATACATGCCTAAAAGGTGCCTAATATTTCTAGACTGAAATAATATCGGCATTATAATTATTATAACAGGATTTTTTCGTTGCCTATTTTGTGTGCCCCCTCAGGACGTGGTGCCCTACGCACAGCGCGTAGTGCGCTATGGGAGCGGCGGCGCTGGTTGTAGTGTATAGCACAAACAACAATGAACTAGTGGAGGCGGCAAGGTGCTCCGTGTTGCCAGATTGGAAACGGTGAAGTATCGTACCAAAGGCTCAAAATGGTTGTATTTGGAGGATAATTATCGTGTATCTGGCAACCCTGAGATCGGTCGACCAATGACTGTTCTCTATTCTGTCAGCTCACGCAAGAAGGTGGAACGTAAGGGAGATACCATTTCCAAAACTTGTAAGGGGTAAATACTAGTTTATGAAAACCCAGAGAAACACAAATATCCGACGAAGCAAAATCCCGACGTTTTTGGAATCCCTGCCGGACGCATTTTTAGGTCTCAAAAGCAGGACATGTCCGGGGAAAGAGGACGTCTGGTCACCCGATGTCCAGTCGTCCCCAGTGAGAGCAACAGGGTGCACGTTGTGAAGCTGTCGCTTTTGCAGTCCTCTCCTTTTCATACAACTGGTGTATTCTCCGTGTGATGTGTGTCTTGAGGGCGTCTCATACCTGCCGTCATTTGTTGAGATTCTCCATGTTTGTTAAACCGCGAATGACTTTTTTTCCAGTTCCCCAGCAATCAGGAGCAGACTTTTACAAAATAAAAGCCTGTGAGCAACACACTTTTACAATAATAAAATAAATAATAAAACCTGCGTTAACGCTCGATAAAATAATTGTCGGCGTTAATTGATGCGTTAACGCAAGATTAACGCGTTAACGTGCCCAGCCCTAATACAGTTATGAACCGATGACGAATGGAGACTTAGAAAGTAGGATGATAAAACTGACCACAGAAAATACGAATAAAAGATCACAAATGAGGCTTTGATCCGACTATTACAGATGAACAATGAGGACTGCAACAACAACAAAACACAGTGTTACTTGTGTCATCAATAGATACAAATAATTATAAATACAGGTTGATATTTACTTACGTTTGTTGTTGTTAATGCCTCCCATGTTTGAATGGTACAGAGTGGATATGCTGCTTCTTCAGGAATAAAGTAAAGACAAGTTGTGCATCTTTATCTGAAAACTTCATGCAACAAGCCACACCCACAAAACTCAGAGAACAGAGCGTAATTGTGTTTACTTCACGGGCCGTTGAATAAGAAAGTATTCACTATCTTTTGTATTAAAGTCAGGCCTGCCTTCATAAATGGAACAAAGGGATAACATTTTGCTTAAAGTCCACCGAAACCACAGAGATACGAAGACTTTGAGCGGTCAGACTCATTTATTCTGGTCAAGTCGATTTCATTCATCATCCCGACGTCACGCATCACAAACTGTGTACGGTGTACGCCACCTTCCATGTGTGGAACTTTGATCATAATAAGTAAAAAGTCCCCAAGAAACCTAAACGAGGAAAGGACACGGAGGAGAGTGTTCATTCTCCAACATTACAAAACTTCTTTTTTTTTTTAATCAGCGTAACAAGATTTAAGCAAAAACTAAATTCTATAATTTCACAAGTTGCCCACTTTATTCAAAATGGTGTAAATGTCACCGCCAGTCGGTTCAAACAGTCCAAACTCAAGAACACACGGGAAAACGTTGGACGCGATCTCATCAGATCGAGGCGTCCTATCCTTTATTTAACCTTCAAATGATCGACTGCCATGAGTCGCACCCTCGATTGTCTTTTCATTCTTTTTGGACATATTGAATATCCAGTCCTGCTGCATTTTAATGGTTACTTTTGTTTCCTGAAAACTGCAAACCCTGTTCACCCCTAACCACCAGCATTTACAAGAAATGAGAGCAGTTCCTTTCACCCGTGTGTCATCTTAACGTTCTGTTAAAGTGACCCGCCCTCCTTAAATTCATAAACATTGGAATGAATAAACAACCTGTCAATCATCAAGCTTATTGTCTCCTCAGTTTCAGATAAACCGAAAGTAAACAATAGAGTGCGTGATTGTTTTTTGGAAGCAAAGTTACAGTCTTATATGCTGACGATGAGGAATTCACCGACAAAATATCCTTTCCTATTTTAAACCCCCATTCCCAAGATGTATAATCAACATAATTACATGAGAACAAAGTAAGGTAGAAGTCACTAAACTAAACTGTGAAACCATAATTGGTCGCTGTGGCAGCGGGGGGGTGTTTAAGCTCGGCTGCAGAGTGGGTGGAGCGGGGGTGTGGTTCAGGGAACGGTGTCTGATTGTCATCAGCTGGTCTGATTGTCATCGGACCAGCTGATGACAATCTGGGGTTGTGTATCTGCGAGGCTCTGTCCCCATAAAGGAGCTGGACAGGCCAGTGTGACAGGTTCGTGGCCGTCACCGGTAGGTTTGCCCCCTAAGCCCCAAGGAATGCGCAACCAGAGGGAACGTTGGTAACGTGTTTTTATTTGAGCGCTCTGACCGCCGACTGTGTCTCTGCTCATGGCTCCCCTCTTCCTCCTGTCCAGCTCCTTTATGGGGACAGAGCCTCGCAGATACACAACCCCAGATTGTCATCAGCTGGTCCGATGACAATCAGACCAGCTGATGACAATCAGACACCGTTCCCTGAACCATACCCCCGCTCCACCCACTCTGCAGCCGAGCTTAAACACCCCCCCGCTGCCACAGTCGCACTTTCCATGACGCTCATGTCTATAATTTCTCATAAACTTTCATCATGGACCCAATGCATTAAATGAAATCTTTATAGTTCATGACATTTGCAATTATCTGATATTTTATGAACTTGGATCTGCACATTTGCCTATTCTGACGATTGAAAGAAAATACAATCCACCCTCCGACCATCATGGCTCTGTTGTGTTGGTATACGTGTCCCTAAAAGGAAAGGCACTGTTGGAGTTGGACAGCGACACACCACCTGGACGGCACTCACGGGAAGAAAGAGCGGTAGACTTTTACGTTACATCTATAAAGCGTTTATTCAAAATCAAGATACAAATAGACAATCATGCACATGGACCCCAATCCAGAGCTGTCACCAATGGCCCCAGCGCTGCAGAAAGGATGCCGGTTCGGAGTGTTCGGCCATTTTAAATAGCCGAAAGGACCAGTTCTGATTGGTCAGGAGATAAGGGGGTGGGGTTTTCTCATTGGCTCTTGTTCCTCTGCTTCCGCCGTTGTCGCTCCTTCATTGGTTCTTCTCGTCTGCCAATGAGTGCATATGTTGTGAAAAAGAGTGTGGGAAGAAAGATGGAATTCACATGTAGCTTCCTTTGTCTGAGCTGGGGAGTTTCCTAAGATAATCTTATCTCTTCCGAGGTGGGATGCGCTGGAGGTCATTTGTCAAAAGGGGCCCTTCACGTGTGTGTGTGTGTGGGTCGGAGAAAGGCTATGTGTGTGTGTGTGTGTGTGTGTGTCAAAGAGGGGTCAGTGAGTGGCCTCGAGTGTCTAAAAGGAGAATAATGGCCACATCTGGACCCTTCCTTATCTATCTTCCTGGTGAGGTAAGGACTGTGATTGCTCTTTCTAAACTATGAATACAATGAGCTCTCTGTCTAGTCATCTTCTTGGATGAGTGCAGTGCAGAAGGGGGGGGGGTGCATAAAAATTCCTTAGGTGTCACTGTTATCTTTCTTTAGATCAGCTCAGGCGCCAGAGCGCCCTGCCGAAGTATTCAACTCTCATTCAGTGTTTTTCCACCTTACACATAATCTATATGCAAACAATACTAGGCTGTGCTAAGCTATAATATATATTCTTTACAAATCCCTCTTTTCACATCCGCTGGATGTGAACCCTTACTCCGGGAATATTTATTTCCCTCTTTATGCCAGATCTTGTCATGGCCTGGCCTCCCTAAGTAGCTATGTGTCCTGGTCTCCTCGTCCTGTCGTAGCTCTGCCACTTGACGTGAATGAGTCTCCTGAAATATGATCTCTCGTTGCCTAGATTAAGGTCCCATAAGACCTGTAAAATACCTATTTCTCGGGGAGAGAGTCTCTCTCTGTTAGGGATGGAAATAGGGGCGTGGTTTCTGTCATGTGGTACCCCGATCCACCCTCTTAGATCTTCCATCCTAGGGAAGTCAGTAGGTCTGTGTGCGTTAAATCTGTAATGTGCAGGTGTCGAAGGAAAGAGATGAAATTGAGAGTGGTCAGGCGGGGGGGGGGGTCTTGCATCCTAGCGGCTGGTGAGTAGCAGGTTGGCATCCTGTTAGCCCGTTGACGATCCGGTCCCTGCTGCAATTCGTCTGTTTCAACCCTGGCTGGGTCCTGGTAGTCCTTCTCGTCCTTCTGCTCCTCTGCTCCTCTGCTCCGCATCAGCGTCTCCTCCGGCTGTCGATGGGGTCTTTTATCCGGTGGTCTCGAACTTGATTTCGTCTGGATCGTCCTGGTCAGGCTTGTTGTTCTTCTTCCACTGGTGTCGCATGGGCCCTGGATACGACATGACTCCCATGTGCAGCATCGTGCTCTTCATTGGCTCCCGGTCCTCTGCCCTCCTTCCGGCGTCGAGATATCTGCTGATGAGACCCCGCTATCTCCAATCCCCAGAGTCTTAGACTCAAAATCAGCCAATCCTCACTTAAAGGTGAGTCCAGGCTTTAACACCTAGTGATTAGTTCAAAGTTCCGCTAGAACAATGGAGCGGTCAAATGTCACTAACCCACGGTCAAAGCGTCACTTCCGGTCAAGTCGCTAACCAAGTATTTTCAAAATAAGAGTCTCGTCTTTGTTATTGTCCGCATTAAAATCATTTTCATCATAAAAGTCCTGTCTTTGTTATTCTAAGTCACTTCACGTAATTCAACTGGCTTCGTCAATCTATAATACTAACGTGCAGTCACTCTCATGCAACATACATTAAAAACAATGTTCTCCCTAATCTTTTCTATTATAATGTCTTTTTTGGCAGGTTCTTCTCTAAACCTCACGTGACTAATCCTACGATTCAAGATTCAAGATTCAAGATTCAAGATGTTTTATTTGTCACATACACACACAGGGTGTGCAGTGAAATGAAAGTGGCAATGCTCAGCAGGAATGTGCAAGGGCAACAAGTACACACTATTTACAATAAAAAACAACACAATATTTACAGTAAGTGTGTGTGTGTGTGTGTGTGTGTGTGTGTGTGTGTGTGTGTGTGTGTGTGTGTGTGTGTGTGTGTGTGTGCCTAAGAGGGGCAGTTGTGTGGGTCTATGTGGGGGTCCTGGTGAGGTCGGAGTTCACAATCCTGATGGCCTGAGGAAAGAAACTCCGTCTCAGTCTCTCTGTTCTTGCAGCGTGACTACGGAGGCGCCTGCCTGACCGCAGCAGCTGAAACAGTCTGTTGTTGGGGTGGTGAGGATCCTTCATGATCCTGCCGGCTCTGGTTCTGCACCTCCTGGTGTACAAGTCCTGCAGGGTGGGGAGTGTAGTTCCAATAGTGCGTCCAGCCGAACGCACTACTCTCTGCAGAGCCTTCCTGTCCTGAGCGGAGCAGTTGCCAAACCAGGCTGTGATGCTTCCTGTCAGGACGCCTCTACAGCTCCAGAGTAGAAGGACTGAAGGATCCTCTGGGAAACTTTAAATTTCCTCAGCTGCCTGAGGTGGTAGAGGCGCTGCCTTGCCTTTCTCACCAGAGTGTCTGTGTTCGTTGACCATGTCAGATCCTCGGTGATGTGGACTCCCAGGTATTTATACCCGCTCACCCTCTCCACAGTAGTCCCGTTAATCCCCAGTGGTGAGTACGTCCTCTGTTGTTGTACCCTCCTAAAGTCCACAATCAGCTCCTTAGTTTTGGTGACATTCATGATGAGGCTGTTGTCCTGGCACCAGAGTGACAGATCAGCAACTTCCTCCAGGTAGGCCTTCTCGTCGTTGTCGGAGATCAGGCCCACCACCACTGTGTCATCCGCAAACTTGATGATGGTGTTGAGCTGAACTTGGCCACACAGTCATGTGAGCACAGCGAGTACAGTAGGGGCTGAGGACGCAACCCTGGGGGATCCTGTGTTCAGGGTGAGGGATTTGGAGGTGTGTCTGCCCACCCTGACCACCTGTGGCCTGGCGGTCAGGAAGTCCAGGATCCAAGCACACAGGGGGGTGTTCAGTCCCAGCTCAATCAGCTTGCCGGCCAGTCTGGAGGGGACTATGGTGTTGAAAGCTGAACTATAATCAATGAACAGCAGTCTCACATAGCCCCCCCTCTGGCTGTCCAGATGAGAGAGTGTGGTGTGCAGTACCTGGGAGACAGCATCATCTGTGGATCTGTTTGGGCGATAAGCAAACTGCTTATATGGCAGTTTGTCAGTCCCATGACGGCAAGAGTCAGTCCCATGACTATTATAACAGTTTGTCTGACTTCCAGCCGTTCCTATAGTGGTTTGCGGGGGGGGACCTTCTAGCTGGGCTATCAGGCTCCCCGAAACACCTACGGAACGGCCTCTGTGGCATCAACATCTTTAGATCTGATTGTGTTTCTGTCAATGTCCTTGTTGGACAGGTAGCTGGGGCATAATGTGTCAGGTGGTGTCAAGGTGCCTCTGCCTTACCCTTGACCTGGACCATGTGTGAAGTAACCTCCTTCACTTCGTACAGACCAGTCCAACTAGGCTCAGTCCACTTTCTCTTGTGAACCCTGACCCTGACCCAGTCACCTACTTTTACTTTGGTTGCTCTGCTGCCTCCTGATCGATCGTCTGGGCTCGAACAACCTGGTTTGAGAGAGCTTTGGTGAGAGAGAAATTAGAGCTTTTATGTATTCTGACATTTCAATTTTGCAGACATCCAGAGGTGGCATATGACCTCCATCTCTGGGTGGCTCTGGCATACTTCTTCCTGTTAACAACTCACTTGGTGACGTCTTCCCCCCTGGTAATGATCTCGTGGTCATCAGTACCTGTGGGAGCGCCTTCGCACATTATCCTTTTAATAATTTGATTGGCTCTCTCAACCAATCCTTGAGACTGAGGGTGATATATGGACCCAAACTTGTGGGTTATGCCCAGTGCATATCAACTTCCCCCAGCAGTTTGTTGTTAAAATGTGTTCCGTTGTCGGACCTGATGCGTCTTGTAACTCTGTACCTTGAGTGTGTGCATGTGTGCACTATATGGGATGTGGTCAAACACTAGCAAGTTATGTGTACAGGAGTGGCGGCTCTTCTTCGAATCCGTCGACGTTGAACCCCATCTACTATCACCACAACTATGGAAGGAACACAAATAGGATTACATCTTTTCATTTATCAAGCATATTTATGATTTCAAAAAATTATTTTTTATGATTCTCTGGGGTCACTGATTCTAAACCTATTGATATCGGATCTATTAGTCTGTAATTGTCTGGCCCTTCTCTGTCTACTCTGGCGTCAATATAGATTGTTGTGTGCTTATATCCCTCTTTTGAAATAGGATGGAATTCCTAAATCCGTCCTTTTCAATAATAATAATAGTCTTAATAAACAGTCAATTTCTAGAAGAAAAGAGAGAAATAAAATAAAAAATAAAAATGCATGCGTCTGTCAAATCAATGCAGGAGAACCATGTCTTGTCTGAACTCACAGCGTCATCATTGTGCTTGGGTTTGGAATGTCATAATATGTCGGCCTAATTAGTAAAGAACGGGTTACAAATTTATTTATTGGCCCCAAATCAAGGCCCATTTTCCAGGTTTAGGAAATTAATTAATTAATGTATTCCAGGGAGCCCTCGTCCTCTCCAGTACACTTGCCTATAACAACCATTCTATGGTTTAAAAAACTATATCTACAGTTTGTTCCATCCTTAAGGGATGCTGGTGACGATTAAATTGGAATCGTACGCGGTTTTAACTCTATCTCTACGGGAGCTATCGGAATCAGTCACACATCAGTTCACCCTTCAGTCCTAAAAGTGTCTGAAAAATAAGGTAAGCATGTTGTCAGTGTCCCCATGATCAGTGTTCTCTCTACTATGTGTGTGTCTAAGCATGTGTCTCAGCATGTGTCTCTAATATTAACTGGACCTCCGATGTGTGTGCAGTTCTTTACATGTTCTCAAATGTGGAGTAATGCAAGTGTTAATTGTGTGTGTGCACCCAGTCCGTAGCCTCAACCTCTGCTTCCACCATTGTTCTTCTCTGTGCCTCCACTCTGGACCAACACTGTGAGGTGGAGCTGCGGCGTCAACGACTGCATACAACCTGCAACTCTGGTGTTCATTCAACGGCCGCTGCTACTCCTTGCTTCTCTGCATAGATCTCCAAGCCTCCACAGTTGGGTTTTCATGAACCTCAATCTCGTGTTGCAGGCAGTCCCTCAGGATCTCAGATCTCATCTTGTATCAAGGTGTAGTTAAGGGCACAATGTCTTTGGTCCCCTGGTGGCGAGTAGGGATGCAGGACTTTGAACCAAAGTCTCCACTGCTGGATGTTGTCATGCAGAGGTGTGATGTCATCATCATCTACTCTGTCCCACCGGACGCTTTGCTTCCTGTTCAGTGTCTCTTTAGTCTCCAGTTGAATCATTGGGTGACGAGTGGGTGTGGCACATTTCTGTTCAGTGGATACAGTTCGCTGTCAGCTGTTGGATCTGGGCACGCCTAATTCTGTGTCTCTGGTCCGGGCCTGGTGCTGTGGATCACTATTGCCTTGTGGCTGTGGCTATGTGTTGGGTGCTTGTTATGGCGGGGTAGACATTATGGGAGTACTGAAGCGGTCCTGACTGAGACTGCTAACCCTGCGGTGGATAAGGACACAAATTAGCCCAATGTCCAGCCTGACTATAATTAAAAATGTATTAATACTCGTCTAAAGCCTCCGTTGCCCCAGTTGTTATCCCTCTTACTCCTGAACGGGCTTCTTTTATGCATATTATCTCTGTGTTGTGGGGCCCCATTTATGGGCTGTTGACCCGCCTGTTGCGGGACATAAGGTTTGAGGGAACTAAGCTTGAAGCGGTGCAAACGTGGCTTGCTGTGGCTGTTGATAGATCAGTGCTTATGGATTTGGAGGAGGGGCTGGATACGGGACTTAAGGTCCAGGTTGTGCTGCTGTCTGCTGTGGCTGCTGCAGAGGGGGGGGGGGGCTGTTGTGGGGAAGTCTGCTGCTGTTGTTGAACAGGGGCTCCCTGGGGTCCTCTATAACCTCCAGGTCCTCCATAACTTCCTCCTCTGTATCTTCCTCTTCCTCCTCTTCCGTAATAGTTACCTCTAGGCCTCTTACAGTCTCTGGCAAAGTGCCCTGGCTCCTCACATATGTAACAATTGTATGGGCCTGTTGTCCTGTCTCCTCTACCAGGTACATAGTTGGAGTCGTTATGGTGTCGTGTGTCGTCAGTCTGTCCGTACCCCCCGTTATTCAACGGCTGGGGATTCATCTTTGGGGACCGTGTGGGTTGGGGAGGGTAAACAGGAGGAAGGGGGCTAATTGTTGTTGTTGTGTTCTTTTATATTTTATCTGAACTGCTAAGAGAGGTGCCTTGTGGCTGAAAAAACTGCAGTTATGCTTGAAAGGGGTCAAATCTTTAAGAGAGACTGAGGAAAAATTATAATAAAAATATAAAATAGATGACTATATAAAATAATAAAGGGGATCAATTTAAAACTGAATAACCTACAACCTTTGAATTAGAAGTCTCATTCTCTACCGACTGAGCTAGCCGGGCAATTGATCAGTTAATTTAAAGAAAAATTAAAAATTTGGCAAAACAATGCATTTCTTTAAAACATCATTTCAAAAAGTAAAAGATGGTCGCACACTCTACTAATTAATAGTTATCTTCAAAAGGAATTCTTCCGTTACTGTTCTTGCTCTGTTCTGCTCTCAACTTGGCTTGCTCTGGGTGCCTGCAGGGTGGAGAACGGCGCGCGCAGCTAAATGGGGAAGGGGGGCTACTCTGTTGTGTGAAGGCGCGTGCCCTCCACGGGGACGCGCAGCAGCTCGCCGCTGGTCTCTCCCTCGCGTGTTTACGTTTCTGCTCTTGTTAAGCGGAGTTTCCTCGTTGTTTCTCAGTATCCTCCTCAATCTCAAACTCGTAACTGCTCTTACACATATTACATAATTGCCATACAATGTGTTCTTTACTCGGCAACGTGCCTTTCAGAACAATAAATCCTCATTTATCACTCGTGCAATTCAACAGACCAGAGCTTTCGTTGTCACCGTTAGGTTTCGACTTTGCTCTGTTGATTCCACTTTGACAACATTTATTCACCACCGGTATTCAACATTCATTCACAGTTTTATGCATTACACATGTGTTTAATTTCTATGCGGGCCCCAGCTTCGGGGTCGTCTCTCCAGCGTTACTCGCTGGCCTCACTTATGTTAGAGGACTTTAGGCTACGCGGCCCCAGTTCCTTTCGGGGTCGTCTCTCCAGCGTTACTCGCTGGCCTCACTTATGTTAGAGGACTTTAGGCTACGCGGCCCCAGTTCCTTTCGGGGTCGTCTCTCCAGCGTTACTCGCTGGCCTCACTTATGTTAGAGGACTTTAGGCTACGCGGCCCCAGTTCCTTTCGGGGTCGTCTCTCCAGCGTTACTCGCTGGCCTCACATATGTTAGAGGACTTTTGTGTCACACTGTATCGTGATTTCCCTTTTTACGCTTTATTCTATTATTTAAATTAAGTCAAAAATTTGGCAGTTTCAATACTCACTTCCAATACTCCTGATCAAATTTAGAGTGTTCAATTTGACTGATTTGAAAATAACAGGTTCAGTCTTACCTTTTGTTGACACCGGTGTTCGATCAGTTTCTTGGAGTGGGCCTTGAAAGCAGTGGTCCGTCCGGGGGTCTCAGGTGCTGTCCTCCTCAGGTCTCTGGACCGGCTTTCACAACCATTCGTCTGCTACCATTTGTTGGAGTTGGACAGCGACACACCACCTGGACGGCACTCACGGGAAGAAAGAGCGGTAGACTTTTACGTTACATCTATAAAGCGTTTATTCAAAATCAAGATACAAATAGACAATCATGCGCATGGACCCCAATCCAGAGCTGTCACCAATGGCCCCAGCGCTGCAGAAAGGATGCCGGTTCGGAGTGTTCGGCCATTTTAAATAGCCGAAAGGACCAGTTCTGATTGGTCAGGAGATAAGGGGGTGGGGTTTTCTCATTGGCTCTTGTTCCTCTGCTTCCGCCGTTGTCGCTCCTTCATTGGTTCTTCTCGTCTGCCAATGAGTGCATATGTTGTGAAAAAGAGTGTGGGAAGAAAGATGGAATTCACATGTAGCTTCCTTTGTCTGAGCTGGGGAGTTTCCTAAGATAATCTTATCTCTTCCGAGGTGGGATGCGCTGGAGGTCATTTGTCAAAAGGGGCCCTTCACGTGTGTGTGTGTGTGGGTCGGAGAAAGGCCATGTGTGTGTGTGTGTGTGTCAGAGAGGGGTCAGTGAGTGGCCTCGAGTGTCTAAAAGGAGAATAATGGCCACATCTGGACCCTTCCTTATCTATCTTCCTGGTGAGGTAAGGACTGTGATTGCTCTTTCTAAACTATGAATACAATGAGCTCTCTGTCTAGTCATCTTCTTGGATGAGTGCAGTGCAGAAGGGGGGGGGGGTGCATAAAAATTCCTTAGGTGTCACTGTTATCTTTCTTTAGATCAGCTCAGGCGCCAGAGCGCCCTGCCGAAGTATTCAACTCTCATTCAGTGTTTTTCCACCTTACACATAATCTATATGCAAACAATACTAGGCTATGCTAAGCTATAATATATATTCTTTACAGCACCCAGGAGAGAGATTTTGGGGGCTTGGCACCTGGGTGCTCTCGTATAAATCTCAAAAGATATGTGTTTACAAATGGACAGCTGTGGTTATAGGTAGGAGTAGGCAGGTACAGAACCAGCATGCACCTGGGAAGACCTATGTTTATTTTTACATTCAGTATTCAGTAGCTAGAGTCGCGTAGAAGCGGATAGTTGTTGGACCCTTGTCGGAGATGGCTGATGCTACGCTATGATTGTCAGAGCCGCATTCGAGGGGCGGGACTTAGCAGAGGGTCAATTGTCGTGGACAGATGAAGAAAAGGTGATTCGAACACGTTGGCAATGGACACAACAAATGTAATCTGAAAGTTTTTGTCTGGCAAGAAGATTTTCACACTTAAACAAACAAGGTTGGAAGGAATGTGCATACTTGTTCTTAGTTACGTTACTCAAAAACATCTTATACAAAACAAGTGAATGCAGTAGGTGAACTATACAAACCTGTATTTGTAGTCAACGCTGTGATGTGGGTGTGGTTTGGTGAATGAAACTTGTTTCTGGTGCATTTGCAGAAACTCAAGTCTTCAATCCAGCAGCTCAGCCCTCAAGAGCACAAACATGGCCAGAGACGTCAACTGTGGTAAGTACATCAACTCTCTCCAAGAGTTCAGCACTCCTTCACACTCTTCTCTACTTCCCTCCGTTCTCTGTCTACGATCACGGCGAAACAACTCTGAAATCTAGATTCATTTTGTACTTTTACAGAGTTTTACAGGACAGAAGCTTCCCGACCTCATCTTCACATACTCGACATGACCTCATCTACACATACTCTACATGACCTCATCTACACATACCCTACATGACCTCATCTACACATACCCTACATGACCTCATCTACACATACTCTACATGACCTCATCTACACATATTCTACATGACCTCATCTACACATACTCTACATGACCTCATCTACACATCTTCTACATGACCTCATCTACACATACCCTACATGACCTCATCTACACATACCCTACATGACCTCATCTTCACATACTCCACATGACCTCATCTACACATACCCTACATGACCTCATCTACACATACTCTACATGACCTCATCTACACATACCCTACATGACCTCATCTACACATACTCTACATGACCTCATCTACACATACCCTACATGACCTCATCTACACATACTCTACATGACCTCATCTACACATAGTCTACATGACCTCATCTACACACACTCTACATGACCTCATCTACACATACCTTACATGACCTCATCTACACATACTCTACATTACCTCATCTACACATACCCTACATGACCTCATCTACACATACTCTACATGACCTCATCTACACATACCCTACATGACCTCATCTACACATACCCGACATGACCTCATCTACACATACTCTACATGACCTCATCTACACATATTCTACATGACCTCATCTACACATACCCTACATGACCTCATCTACACATACTCTACATGACCTCATCTACACATACCCTACGTGACCTCATCTACACATACTCTACATGACCTCATCTACACATACCCCACATGACCTCATCTACAAATACCCTACATGACCTCATCTACACATACCCGACATGACCTCATCAACACATACCCTACATGACCTCATCTACACATTCTCTACATGACCTCATCTACACATACTCTACATGACCTCATCCACACATACTATACATGACCTCATCTACACATACTCGACATGACCTCATCGACACATACTCTACATGACCTCATCCACACATACTATACATGACCTCATCTACACATACCCTACATGACCTCATCTACACATACTCTACATGACCTCATCTACACATACTCTACATGACCTCATCTACACATACCCTACATGACCTCATCTACACATACTCTACATGACCTCATCCACACATTCTCTACATGACCTCAACTACACATACCCTACATGACCTCATCTACACATACTCTACATGACCTCATCTACACATACTCTACATGACCTCATCTACACATACCCTACATGACCTCATCTACACATACTCTACATGACTTCATCTACACATACCCTACATTACCTCATCTACACATACTCTACATGACCTCATCTACACATACCCTACATGACCTCATCTACACATACTCTACATGACCTCATCTACACATACCCTACATGACCTCATCTACACATACTCTACATGACCTCATCTACACATACCCTACATGACCTCATCTACACATACCCTACATGACCTCATCTACACATACCCTACATGACCTCATCTACACATACTCTACATGACCTCATCCACACATACTATACATGACCTCATCTACACATACCCTACATGACCTCATCTACACATACTCTACATGACCTCATCGACACATACCCTACATGACCTCATCTACACATACTCTACATGACCTCATCTACACATACCCTACATGACCTCATCTACACATACCCGACATGACCTCATCTACACATACCCTACATGACCTCATCTACACATACCCTACATGACCTCATCTACACATACTCTACATGACCTCATCTACACATACCCGACATGACCTCATCTACACATACCCTACATGACCTCATCCACACATACTATACATGACCTCATCTACACATACTCTACATGACCTCATCTACACATACCCGACATGACCTCATCTACACATACCCTACATGACCTCATCCACACATACTATACATGACCTCATCTACACATACTCTACATGACCTCATCTACACATACCCTACATGACCTCATCTACACATACCCTACATGACCTCATCTACACATACTCTACATGACCTCATCTACACATACCCGACATGACCTCATCTACACATACCCTACATGACCTCATCCACACATACTATACATGACCTCATCTACACATACTCTACATTACCTCATCCAGACATACTATACATGACCTCATCTACACATACTCTACATGACCTCATCCACACATACTCTACATGACCTCATCCACACATTCTCTACATGACCTCATCTACACATTCTCTACATGACCTCATCCACACATACTCTACATGACCTCATCTACACATTCTCTACATGACCTCATCTACACATGACTTGAGTGTGGATGTTCTGGAACCATTTCATACACACTCAAAATGTTCTTCTCTGAGAACTAAGAATTAAAATATATGTTCTCGCCCTTAGAACCAACGTTCAATACTGAGGAGCTCAGGATCGTGATGGTGGGGAAGACCGGAGTCGGGAAGAGCGCTACAGGAAACACCATTCTGGGAAAACAGATCTTTAAATCAGAGTTAGCCTCTCAATCTTTGACTAAAGTCTGTAAAAAGGCCGTTGGGGAAGTGAACGGGGGAAAGGTTTCTGTTATTGACACGCCGGGTCTGTTTGATACCGATACTGACCAAGAGATTACCATTGGAGAAATAGCCCGCTGCATGGTGTATGCTGCTCCTGGACCTCATGTCTTCCTGATCGTCGTCCAACTGGGCCGACACACAGAGGAAGAAAAGAATGCAGTGCTGAAGATTCAGGAAGTGTTCGGAGAGGAAGCAGACAGACACAGCATGGTGCTCTTTACCCACGGTGACCGGCTGAAAGGGAAACCTGTTGAGGAGTTCTTGAAGGACAGCGGAGACCTGAAGGAACTCGTTGATAAATGTAACGGCAACTACCACGTCTTCAATAACGAGGCGACGGATCAGTCGCAGGTCGGCGAGCTGCTCGACAAGATCAGAGACATGATGCGTGAGAATGGAGGAAGCCATTACACCACTGACATGTTCCAGATGGCAGAGAAGAGGGTTGAAGAGGAAAAACAACGAATCATAAAAGAGAAGCAAGAGCAGATGCGCAAAAAGCTGGAGACACTGGAGAAGAAAATAAAGGCCAAAAAAGGACAAGAGGATCCAACTGTAGCCCCTCCAGTCTCTCTGCTTTGGTGCCCTCACCTGCAGATCTCTTTTCCCGGGTGCCAAGCCCCCAAAATCTCTCTCCTGGGTGCCTTTCCTTTTAGGGACCACGTGTGCCAACACAACAGAGCCATGATGGTCGGAGGGTGGATTGTATTTTCTTTCAATCGTCAGGATAGGCAAATGTGCAGATCCAAGTTCATAAAATATCAGATAATTGCAAATGTCATAAACTATAAAGATTTCATTTGATGCATCGGGTCCATGATGAAAGTTTATGAGAAATTATAGACATGAGCGTCATGGAAAGTGCG
Source organism: Pseudoliparis swirei (assembly GCF_029220125.1). Classification (NCBI taxonomy): domain Eukaryota; kingdom Metazoa; phylum Chordata; class Actinopteri; order Perciformes; family Liparidae; genus Pseudoliparis; species Pseudoliparis swirei. Next base: position 4,132,506 of record NC_079395.1, read on the forward strand.
ACCAATTATGGTTTCACAGTTTAGTTTAGTGACTTTTACCTTACTTTGTTCTCATGTAATTATGTTGATTATACATCTTGGGAATGGGGGTTTAAAATAGGAGAGGATATTTTGTCGGTGAATTCCTCATCGTCAGCATATAAGACTGTAACTTTGCTTCCAAAAAACAATCACGCACTCTGTTGTTTACTTTCGGTTTATCTGAAACTGTGAGGAGACAATAAGCTTGATGATTGACAGGTTGTTTATTCATTCCAATGTTTATGAGTTTAAGGAGGGTGGGTCACTTTAACAGAACGTTAAGATGACACACGGGTGTAAGGAACTGCTCTCATTTCTTGTAAATGCTGGTGGTTAGCGGTGAACAGGGTTTGCAGTTTTCAGGAAACAAAAGTAACCATTAAAATGCAGTAGGACTGGATATTCAATATGTCCAAAAAGAAAGAAAAGACGATCGAGGATGTAACTCATGGCTAGGGTTGGGTACCGAGAACCGGTGCCAATGTGGCACCGGTTCCAATACAACTGGTGCTACCCGGATCAAAACACAACGCACATTTCGGTGCCTGAGCCGATTGAAATTGAAAAAAACTATTGTTGTGAACTTCTCTGGTGACTCCGCCCTGTCAGCAGGTTACGATAGCCTCTCATATTTAACTTTGACAGCGGAGGCGTGGCCGTGTGTGACTAGTGAACCCGTGTCGAGCACACCAGCGTCAGGCTGGACGCGACGGGGAGACCGTCACCGGTCCCCCTGAACACGTGGAGACCGATGAATACAAGATCAGCCTTAACTCAGATTAGTACCGGAACGTTGATTGCAAGTCTTGCATTCATAAAAGTAGGCAAATAAATAATAAATTAGCCATTATAACCATGTTTAAGCCATCTCGTAGCTAGCGCTAGCTACGAGCATGACAGTCTGCTAGCAGATGTGTTGATGTACAGCGATCCCGGCTGTATACCCGGTGTTACCGGGAATATAATGACGGAGGAATAAAGACCGTGGGGCATCACTTTGTTTCAGTGTAACTCTCGCTGTTAGAAGCAAAACTTTATTTGTCACATGATCATGTCATCTTCAGTACCTCTGATTGGTTGTTCTCTGTGTCCATCAAAACAGTGACAGGATTCACCCTATAAGGTCTGCACATGACAATATATATATATATACAGATATATATGTATATAAATATATATGTACACTACCGTTCAAAAGTTTGGGGTCACTTAGAAATGTCTTTATTTTTCAAAGAAAAGCACTGTTTTTTCAATAAAGATAACATTAATCAGAAATACACTCTCTACATTGTTAATGTGGTAAATGACTATTCTAGGTGGAAACGTCTGGTTTCTAATGAAATATCTCCAGAGGTGTATAGAGGCCCTTTTCCATCAACTATCACTCCAGTGTTCTAATGGTACATTGTGTTTGCTAATCGCCTTAGAAGACTAATATCTGATTAGAAAACCCTTGTGCAATTATGTTAGCACAGCTGAAAACAGTTATGCTGGTGATATGAGCTACAACTGGCCTTCCTTTGAGCTTGAAGTTTGAAGAACAAAATTAATACTTCAAATATTAATCATTATTTCTAACCTTGTCAATGTCTTGACTATATTTTCTATTCAATTTTCAATTCATTTTATAAATAAAAGTGAGTTTTCATGGAAGACACAAAATTGTCTGGATGACCCCAAACTTTTGAACGGTCGTGTATATATATGTATATATATATATATACAAGGGCGGCCCTAGCACATTTGGCGCCCTAGGCGAGCTTCACTCGAATCTGCCCCAAACTTCTCGTGCTCGTTACAAGTCACGGCCCGAGTCAAGTCCGACCGGCGTGCCTGCGTCCTCGGTCCTCGCTCAACTGCGCTGGTCGGGGGCGTCTCGCCGGCGCCCCCGACCGGCGTCTCGCCGGCGTCGCGTCTCGCCGGCGTCGCGTCTCGCTGGCGTCGCGTCTCGCCGGCGTCGCGTCTCGCCGGCGTCGCGTCTCGCCGGCGTCCCCGACCGGCGCAGATGAGCGAGGACCCGTTTGACGCTGCTTGCAGCTTTAATGTTTTTTTTGTTTTCTGTTCTGTTAACGGCTGGCATTGCCGTCAAAATATTGGTTGGAGATATAGATGGGGGCGCAAAAAAAAACTGCCCAGCAAAAAGGCGCATTTTTTTGCGCCCCCCTCTGAGTGGCGCCCTAGGCGGCCGCCTATACCGCCTGTAGGAAAAACCTCCCCTGTATATATATACATATATATACACACACACATCATATAACGGAGAACATATATTGTGTATGTTAACAGTCTGATATCCGTTGTTTGTCAGTGCTCCATGATAACGGCTTCTACAGGGAATATGGCCAAAGAGATTTTTAATGTCCTCATTGTGCGTTTAAAAAAAAAGTATTAGTTCAGGCACCGTTTAGCACCGGTATCTTTTTAAAAGTACCGGTTTAGCACCGGTATCGGGAAAAACCCAAAGGATACCCATCCCTACTCATGGCAGTCGATCATTTGAAGGTTAAATAAAGGATAGGACGCCTGGATCTGGTGAGATCGCGTCCAACGTTTTCCCGTGTGTTCTTGAGTTTGTGTCAGGATGTCGTAGTCAGAGAGAGATTTGACCCAAATGCCGACAACTCTTCCACACAAAGATGTAATCCTTTACTCAAAACAGGTCAAGGTCAAACACAAACTAAACACTAGAGGTTTTACTTTCTGTCTCTGTTAGACCCTCTGACTTCATTCTTTGCCTCCCATTTTGCCTAGTTATAATTGTTAATAGTTGTTAGTAAATATGTTATGACAATAAATAACCACAAAGAAATAAGAAAACAATTTAATATGATTGTCTAATTTTTGTTTTCTGTTTGTTTTTTGTTAAAAAACCCCTAAGAAAACACTTTGAATCTGGAGACTACTGCCAAATATTAGGGATGCACCGATCTGATCGGCGCCGATCGCCGCACATCGCAACGGAGACGATGCGCCCGGCGAGGGCCGCAGAGTGAGAGGTCCACGAGGGGATCCTCACCACCGAGCGGCGTCCCCGTCCCCCGAGTTGAATCTCTGGGTCAACTCAGCCGACTCTCACATGTCTGAGCCCCTATACACTGTCGCTCACGGTAAACGCATTCGATCGGGAGCGCGCGAGGGTTTTGATAAAGTTAGCGGAAGGATTTAAGTGACAACATCCGGTTTTGCAAAGTTAGCGGAAAGAACCACGTGAAACAACATCCGTTTTTCAAAATAAGATGTCGACAAATCATACATTAACATATAAAAGTAAACAATGAACTGTTTTTGTATCTTTATAGATCTTTTCTGAGATTTAGCTTAAATTATGCTAACATTTAAAACAGTTTTACTGTACCAAGGAAGAGATTATAAAAATAAGTCAGACTTTTGTATGTTAAAAAAAGTCCTGTAAATAGATTTCCCCAAGAGTTCAAGGAAATAAATGATGCAGATGTGTTCCATACATATCTGAAATCCCCTACAATAGCAATCAAACAATTTTAATGTATCAATTAGGACATTTTTCAAAGTAAAAGTCCTAAATGTTTAAAGAAATCTGTAATTTCTTTAATGTTTGAGTTGCTTTATATATGTATTTCCTCATAGTCCTAGGCAATAATGCTACACAATAAATAGAATGCTTCAATCGACACCGTGATCGGTGATCGGTATTATCGGATCGGCAGATACTGATTTCAGTGATCCGTGATCGGTGATTGGTATTATCGGTGATCGGCAGATACTGATTTGAGTGATCGGTGATCGGCACCAAAAACCTGATCGGTGCATCTCTCCCAAATATTCTTCATATTGCCATTTGTATGACAATTGCTCATATACTTTAAGCCTGAATAAGTATATTTATTATTTTAGAACACAGGTTGAATGTTATTTCACAAGTTTCAAAAAGTTCACCCAATTTCTTTTTAAATTCCCCTGGATTTCAGTCAATGGGGGAAAAAATTGCCTCCTAAAAAATATGAGAATTGTCCTACCCTGCATGAAGCCAGAATGAAATATAATCAGAATGTAATTATTATTGTCTCTCTGATATAATACATAATTCATAAACTACTTCATGTATTTATATCATTTACATTGTGAACATGAGAGATACAGCTGCATCCACACGTCAAACAAGCGACTCCACCGACTGCGCTACAACCTTTTATTGACTTTAATTACATAAAAGTACATTTTTGTTAATGCATTTCGGTTTTGGAACTGAATTCAAAGGACTTTTGATTTTTAGACCAACACATTGAAGCCACCACGACACAACCGGAAGATAAACGAAAAACATGAACCGTTTTCATCAGTTGGCGAAAAATATAAAATAAAATATATGTATTCAGTGAACCCTGAACCTGCATACACTCGTATTAAGAAGTCCTATGAAGTATTCTTTGTCCTATACAGTTATTACATGTGAGCTAGAAATGAACTGCAGCCACTACGAAGTCCTCTCAGGCACTGATAAACACATATGTCATCGTTAGAGTTATAGCATCACATGATTATTCAAGAGGATACATTATACATTGCCGTGTGTCTATATATTATATGAAAACGACGTATTTCAATGTCCAAGGCATGTTTCAGAAACAGTTCAATCATTCTTTATCTTCATTCTGTGAATCCACGATTGACCCACGCTTCATTAAATCACAATTAAAGGTGCAAATGGAAAGAAGCCATAACGTTTAACTTGCAGTGCACTGAAACTCTATTTTGACCTCTATTTTTTGGATCATCCTGTGATGTGAGGAACGGAGGTCTTCATGGGCTCAGTCCGACTCGTGTTCTAGAGAGCAGAAGAAGGCCCGAACTGACCAATCAGGGCTCGGGGAGGGTGTCTCCATAGTAACCCAGAGATCACACACAATGTTAGAGCTCCTCCCTCTGGAGGAAGCTTGTCCTGCTTATATCTGCATTTTCAGTTACTTGAACTCTCTTTTTTAGTTACTTGAACTACCTTCGACCCTGGAGGGCGCAATCCATCGTTTTACAGCCAATAATTTCACAAATTTCTCAAATTCATTATTTTACAGATAATTAAACACATTTTAGGGTTCTTTCCAGGAAACATCTGGTTTAAAATATTTAGGAAATAAGAGACTTTCACAATAAAACATCCGGCAAGGAGAAAAGGTCTGTTGGCAGAAGTCAATGCAATGAGCTGAGGCTCATGGGTAATGTAGTACTTATGCTGTAACATGAAAGAATGATGTAATCTTTCAGTTCACCGCTGGTTTATTTGATAAGATTTTGCAGGTACTGACTCTCATCCCTAAAACCTTGACACACGACCTGCAAACCGCCCCAGGTGCTCAGCTCAAGGTCCTGACGGAGCGAACAGAACCTCAAAGAGCAGAGGAGCGGTTCTCCCTCAGCTCGCAGCTTGAGATCCTGTCCATGCAACCACACACTTTGGGCAGACTAGCAGCCACCTAGGTACCCCCATGTTCCCTATGTAGCCCCCAAAGGACTCCCCCTCCCCCCCTCCCCCGGGGAACACGGCCTCTGGTCTTCTCCCAGTCCACAAACCCCCAACAGGCCTGCGAGGATAAAGAGCTGGTCACACCTGGGCCAGCTGAGGCGGTTGGGGCCTCGGGTCAGGGTACGAGTTCGGTACATTTTGTTTGAAATTTGAAATTGAAATTTGAAATTTTGAGTTAGAGGATGAACTGTGTGAACTTTATGAAAGCACTGGAAGTAAAATGTTTTTTTTTTAAATGTTTAAATATATGTATTTATGCCTCAAAATATGATTTGCATGCAGTTTTTGAGAGCTGCTGCATGTTTTTGTGATTCTACTGCATACATTATTCATGAAAATAAAAAAAGGAAAGAAGAAAATAAGTTTCCTAGATTTGAATCGTTATGGTCGACTATCCAGCCAGTAGTGAATATTCTGATTATTAAAGGTATTTGTGATTGCCTACAATTTCCTGTGGAACTCTGGGTAATGTAGTTGGATGAATCAATTCGGTGTCAGGTGAGCGTTGTGAGCGGTGAGTTGTAATAAACATAACAAATATATAACAAGGTTTTTCTCCACGCTTTACTGGTGAAATGCGCTGCAGTTATACTGGTCTTTACAACGCATCTTTTTAGGGATGAATTCAAGTTTGCAATAAGGGAAAGCATTAATTCTGCGTCATATATTATTATCATATTCATTAGTCTGAACGGTTCAGTTTTTTAGGAAATTATCAGTTTTAATATTTTGTGACTAATCCAGATAAAAGTACCATCTACGAAGCGTTCATAAGCAATTTATAGTTATTAGACGGTTTGAACACTTTGTAGTGTTAGAAGACATTTGAGGTGCATAAACAGATTGTGAGTGATTGATAAAACAATACAACACAGCAGCATTTCAATACAATTTATAAAATATCAATTTACTTTTGATTGCTAATCGTATTATTCTATTAATTATAAACTATTTAACGGTTTCAGGTCTGTTTCCGAACCGTTAAGCCCCTCCCACTGTTATCGTTATAGATGTCCACAAACGTCTTTTTTTGCTTAAAAATAAGTTAGTGCCTGAACAACACTTAATGTGTTTATATACTATTTAATAATAATAAAAATTAATCAGAAAAAATTTGATTAGGTGATAAAAAGTTGCTTTTAAAAGATAAATGTAATTACAGCATACCTTATTTGAGCTGAGATCCGACCACACAATAAGTTTGTATATATCGTAATGGTCATGGACCAGTTATCAAATATCTGACCTGAACCTAATGTTGAACAGAATTAATAGGTAAATAAATAAACATGTGCAGATTGCACAGAAAGAAAAAAACCTCCACGTTCTCAAGTGAATTATTTTCACTTTATTTTCCTCTCGCTCACACCGAGTCGTCCCAGGCGCCTCATCGGCACTTTGTCACTACGAGGTCGGCAGCCGGCGCTCACTTTCCGGGCCATAATTTTTTTAAATATTGTGTATTCTGAACTCGGCATTAGGCTGCGACCATCTGATTAAAGTAACTTCCGCCTGCATTTTTTAAAAAACTAATTTTTAAAACTGTTTTGATTGGTTGATTCTACAGAAAAGAAAGAAAATGGGAACATTGTTTTCTCGCAGCTCCCCCTCCGACCCCCTCGACCCTCCCAACAGTCTTCCGTGACCAGAACACCTCCACATGTCCTCTGTCACCCCTCCTCCTTCCTCCTTCCTTCCCGATTGTACTCTTCATCAATCAGTGGCGTCTCAGGAGATTGGAGAAGAACCCCGGAGAGGCCGGCTTGTCCCTCTGGGCCCGAGCATCCTCTCTGGCGGGGGGGCCCCCCTCCCCTCCCAGCTCCCCCTCCAGTTGCTCCAGCTCCGACTGGTCCAGCAGCTCAAAGTCCTCCACCTCGCTGTCCGACTCCTCGGCCAGCTCCGGCAGCCCGGCGCCATCGGGGGGTCCGGACCGCTCCGAGTCGGAGCTCGGCGCCGGGAAGCCAACCGCCGCCTCTATCCGCTCCTGCATGGCGGCCGTGACGGCGGCGGCGATGAAGTCGCTCGCCATCTGGTTGACCAATTTGAGGGCTTGGTCGGCGGCGGGTTGGTCTCTGTGACGGGAGGGCGTGTGCCTGGATTTGATGGGCAGCTGGGGGGGAGGCGAGGGGAGGCCGAGGCTGAAGTCGTCGTCGTCGTCGTCGTCGTCGTCGCCGTTAGTCGTTGCGCCGTTGTCGAGCGAGGGGAATTCCAGAAGGCCTCCGGTGAACGCCTCTTCTCTGTCGAGGTCTGGGAGGGGAGAAGAAAGACCGTTTAAAAGATAGATAGATAGATAGATAGATAGATAAATACTTTATTAATCCCCAAGGGGAAATTTGTCGTAGCAGTAGCAGCACCAATAAACTAAACACACAAGAATAAAAAATAAAATATAAAATATAAAAAACAGGGATGAAAGATATAGATGTATACAAGTGAAAGATATAGATGTATACAAGAAGTATACAAAGTAAAATATAAAATAAAATATATATGTATATATACAACATATATGCATACACAATACAATACTAATGACTAAAATTAAATTAAATATAAAATATAAAAATAAGGGGCATGGTAATCGGATGAGCAGCACTGAGCCTTTTTGTAATATAAAAATAACAGGGTTCTTACACATTTTGACCAATGGATTTCCAGGACTTTAAACCAAATTTCCATGACCAAACTGAACTCTCGGTACAAACATGAAAAATGTAGAAAATATTGCGTATTGAGAGCGTACGCCGGCTTATATTTTGAGCGTCTTTCTTTAAAAAACATATTTATTATTTCAAACTCGGCATAAATGAACATGTGATTATAACAAATTTCCATGACTTTTCCAAAACTTTTATGATTTAAGATTTTTTCCATGACTTTTCCAGGTCTGGAAATGACCATTTTAAAATTCCATGACTTTTCCAGGTTTTCCATGACCGAACAAACCCTGAAATAAATAAACAACTCTGGTGCCACAATCAAATAAACGCGAGCAAAATGGCCGTCGCGATTGCCGTTTCGATGAGAATCGGCATCAGAGGGTCGGTGCTACCACGTTAGCCTTCGTGCTAACGGTACTGAGCGGCGGCTCATTCAGTCCGTGTGTTGCGCCGCTCGAAATAGGGGCTAAAGAAAAGTCTCTCAAAATGGCGTCCTACGAACTGCGATCATTCTTAGCTCTTGTGGTGCGGACACAATGCAAATGGGGGTTCCTACAACTCCAGAAACAAGCCCAAAACGTACCCTCTGAGTTCTCGGTCTGAGGCGTGTGTCCCTCTGACAGGTTGAAGGTGCCGTTGTCCGTCCACGTCATATCAGACGCCTCGGTGTCCGACACAGACATTTCCTTACAGACTGTGGAGTCGAGCTGCCGGAGGACAAAAAGACACCGAGACACATTTTAGAGGGTCGAGACGCAGCAGATGATCACATGATCCAACTGATGAGGAGACATTATAATGAAGCAGTCGTTTGCTGTGTACGCGTGAAGGCCTGTGGAGATGTCTTCTTCACAAGTCTTTTGGGTCGAAGAGTTCAGCTCTTAACACAAAGTCCACTTGCAGAGTTTCTGGAATTGGTTTCCTTAGTTGTGATCAAATTGCTGAGTTTTCCTGTCTTATTTTGAAATCCCTGTCTCTCATGTCATGTCCTGTGTACGGCATACGCCACCTTCCATCTGTGGAACTTTGATCATGATAAGTAAAAAGTCCCCAACATTGCAACAACAAAATTAGCATGACAAGATTCAAGTAAAAACTAAATTCTATAATTTCACAAGTTGCACACTTTATTCAAAATGGTGTACATGTCACCGCCAGTCGGTTCAAACAGTCCAAACTGTCATGATCCGGAGTATCTGTGTCTTGTTTTGTGTCTTATTTTGAAATCCTTGTGTCCTCTGTTTGCCTGCACTGCCCTCCCTGTGATTGTCTGTCTTGTTCCTGATTGGTTCCTCCCGTGTGAGCATCAAGCCCCGCCCTCATCGTATCCACCTGTGTCTCGTTCCCCAGCCTGTTTAGTCCGTGTCTTCCTGCCTGACGTGGTCAGATCATTTTAGTTTCCTCCCGTTGCCAGACTGTGGTTCTGCTCGGCTTGATTAAAAACTCTTTTGCGACCTGGATCTGATCCTGTGTGCTGCTTTTGGGTCAACGTTCTGCCCTCGTCGGCAACAATTGCATCAGCTGATGAAAGCCGCAAGACTTGGCGAGAAAGTCTGGGAAAATGTAAGCGGACTTTTGCTTTCCAGTCTCAAATCCACACGTGAGTCAAGTCTCACACGGTCAAATCCAAAATCGGAGTCCTTATTTTTGTGTCCCGCTCTCTTTTCTCAACCTACAGTCCTTCTAGCGTGACGTCGCCTCCCTCAGCATTACATTAGTTAATTAAAGGATGGAGTAAATGGGCCCATGTTGCTCCTTCTGGAACCAGTTTTGGCTTGGAGAGCAAATTCGTTTGGGCCTTGATCCGGATGTGGATCACGTGGACTGGGTTAGCTCTCACTGAACCCCGTCGCCGTCCACAGATGCATCGCGAGATCGAAGATGAGTGACCGACCTTTGGAAACATGGAGGAGAGGTCCGACTCGATGCCTTCTTTCTCTGTCTGAGCCAGCGTGATTCTTCTCTCTGACGGGACGGAAACATGGATGCGATAGATTTAGTCTTTTAGTCCGATACGGAATACGAACAGTAAAAGAAGGATTGTTGGGGCCGTGATGTACGGACATAATGTACAACATTCTCATGATTGAATATCTGTAATGGACCTATTGAGATTCCATCTGCATCCACTTCAAGAAAATATTTCCATTTTGCTGTTTCACGGTTTTTTTTATTAAAGTTTTTTTATTTATTCTTCATGTAGTTTGAAAGGAATAGAGGACAAAACTTTTTCAAAATATAATGTATTGACATATTTCCTACGTACCATGGTTCTCTTTGATTTTCTGAAGGAACTCCCCGATGCCAAAGTCCAGCTTCTGCAGAACTGGATCCAGCCACACACCGACCTCGTGACATGAGACCAGAGGCCAAAAGAAAACGCCGAGAACTGCAACAAGATAATAAACATGTCATAATGTGTATTTTCTTTCATAGAAAACAATTAACATACCAGAAAACATGTAAGTAGCACGACTCTATCAAGGTAGACGGTGCAAGTGGTAGAAATAAGATGAAGCTTTCTATAAAGTAGAATATTTAGAATACATATACGTCTCTTGCACATGATGAGACCATTTCTATCATGCCAAAGGGTACTCACCAAGAATATATAAGATAATGATCCCTGGAATGTAGCGTCCTAAAACGGCAAAGAAGGTGCATATACTGCAAAAAAGCAGACAAAACTAGAAGAGAAAGACAACGACAAGGAAGGACACCGTTAACTAGTTATCGTACACATTCAGTACCCGTTACTTTCGCAGGAAAAGGTCCGCATTTTGGAAAATATGCTTAATCCTGAAGCCTAAAAACCACATTTAATTTACATTTATGAATAAACTAATTAGTTTCATGTGTTGAGCTTTCGAAGGACCCAGGCTGTGCGTTTCCCTCAGCTTGCCGTCTTAATGCAAAGCTAAGCTAACCAATTTCTGGGTCCATACACAGATGCGAGAGTTGTATTGATTCTCTCAAAGTAAGCAAATAATAATGTTCCTGAAATGTTGACGTAGTCAAGAAAATGCAGAAATGCGACAGACATGGTGGGATTACATCGCTCTTCTCCACCATGTGAAGCGCCAGTCTTCAGAACTCGGCCTCACCTTGCCGGGGCTCTGCTGTCTGAAGGCCGATGTCTCCTGGAGGAAGAGTCTGATGGAGTCGCTGAGCTGAGGTCCGGTCTCGGACTGGCCGTCCTGACCCGAGTCGATGATCTCCCAGCTACAAGAAAAGACAGAGAAGCTATAAGATGACTCACCTTGACGGTGTAAGCTGCCATACAGGTGTCTGAAAGGCTTTGTTTAACGACAAAAGATAATGTTTCTCTAACCTCATTGAAGTCGTTGCCAAAACTTTATTAGGTGCTTTTATTCTTGGGTTATTTGGGAGTTGTTCCTGATCCGATGTGAGGTTTTGGGACAGGGATGTCTATGTGTACAGATTGTAAAGCACTCTGAGACAAATTTGTAATTTGTGAAATTGGGCTATACAAATAAACTGAATTGAATTCTTAATTTTATGATTTTTTTCTTAATTTGTATTCTATTATTTTTGGACCTTTATAGACAAGGCAATCAGAAAAGTATCATCAGTCGCTGCGCTATTTTCACTGCTCTGCAGACGACTCAACTTTACTGCAGCAAAACTCAGATTTAAATGACACAACTTGTGAGCTTGTGAACTTTAGAGCAGGAGTCAGGAACCTTTTTGACTGGGAGAGCCATAAAAGCCAAATATTTCTAAATATATTTTATTGAGAGCCATATAGTATTTTTAACGTATAATAAATTAAATATGACTTGCTTTTAATGCGACTTCTGGTGCTGCATGATGCTACTGGGGGGGGGGGGGGGGGGTGCAGGTGACGAGAAGTATAAACGCGACATGTAGAGACAGAAATGACATGCTGTTGTGTAGAGACGATCAATATCAGACGTTTAGTTTAATAATAGAACAAAGCCGTCTTTAAGAAAAGGACCTTAAATTACTTCTGCTGTAATCTGGCGCGATAGAGAAAATTACAGGGGGGCGGGCGGAGATTTTTTTTTTCCAACTCAAAATTGTTTGGGATATGCCGTCACGTGAAGAGCCATATATGGCTCGCAAGCCATAGGTTCCTGACCCCTGGTTTAGAGGTAATAGTGTTGATCATTATTGTGTTCGGGGCTACACCTCCCTATGACTCATTCACATCTATTCTGTCAATCTCCACATTCAGCCCTCTGAGACCAGCTGTCCCAAAGGTCAAGAGTTTTTTTAAATTGTACCTTTAAATTTCGTTCGCCACTTTTCTCTCCTTGTGTTGTCCCTGAATGTGCTTTATATATAAAGAAACTTGACTTGTTGATATGTGTAGATGGTCATCATGTAATTACTGATATGGTATGTCGTGACTTTACATTCAAAACAGTCTCAAAATTTGACTTGACCATGATTGAAGAGGTTTATTTAGAGGCAGTGGCGGTTCGTCCATAGGGGGCGCTAGGGCGCCCCTTAAAAAATTTTGGAAAAAAAAGGAAGAAGAAAAAAAAAAAAAAAAATTGTCAAATGCCAAACCGTGTTGACGACTAAATGTGTGTGGAGGTGTGTGCCTGCCCTAAATAACCTGTGTTTAAGAAAATATATATATATTAAATATAATATATCCAGAAGCCTTAGTTTCGGGCGCTGCGGGGTGTGTGGTGTGTAACGGCATCGCAATAACATTTCAGTCGTTTTGCAAATGACCGGCTGTTTTGCGGATGATGATTAGAATTTTAAAGACACAATCGCACGCGCGACGCCATTCGCCATCAGAGAGATCCGAGACCCAGAGAGCCCACAGAGCAGTGGCACCAGGCCTGGTTTTTTCCGGCAGGGAATTTTACTATATTTATTGAATTGTTGTTTGCATCCTTGGTGTTTTTTTCTCTATGTGAATTTTTTTGCAAATGTCTGCAAATTACATGAATATCTTTAAATAAATTATTCATACCCAAATCCTACCAATATTTATCAACAAATACCCGCATCATACAGATTTTACACAATACGTATTATCTTATTACACAACTAATAATATATAGGAAAATAACTGTTTAGGGGGGGAAAACTTGTTTAGGGGAACTGTTTTTTTAATGCTAATTTAATGCATTATTATAAACTTTGTAGATATTACAAATATATTTACAAAAATGATAGCAATGCTGACTATGTAAAAAGCATATTTGGTTTTGGGCTGGTTTGATTTGGCCATGGGCTGGTTTTTGTCACACACCCCACCTGGCAACCCTCAATGGTTTTTTATATTGCTGAGGGTGAGTGAGTGAAAACGATGTTGCACTATTTTTTTATTCTTTTTTAGATTATAGATTAATTGTATAATATACGCAAATATAATAAAATCCAGTGTCGAGCGCACAGCTGTCGTGTCATTGAACCTGCAAACATATATTATCTGGGTTTGGTGAGTGGTTTTTGCCTCCGTTGATTTTTTTTTGTTACATTTTATTGTCCTTTTAGTGTATGGTTTGTGTGTATTAATTGTGTTTGAGTGTATGCAGAGACCTTCTGCAGGTATGTGTTTCTTTTGTTTTTTTGATTTTCTTTTTCTCTGCTGAAAAAGCTGCTCTAGCTCATATTGTTATTATTTTTTTCATTAGTCTCTCTTTTTTCCCCTTGTATATTACATGTCATGGTTTTTTGATGAGAATTATTATTTTTTATTTGCTGAGGGGAAGTGAAGTGCAGAAGACAGATCAAGCAAATGTGTGTGTGTCTGTTTGTCTTCTTGCAAGTGAATAAAAAAAATCCTGAATCTGAGCTTCAGCTTTCTTTCTTCATCTGTAACATCTCCATCTGCATCTGCTCCTCTTCATTTGAGGTGAAGGTCTTTTTATTTTCAAACCTCAAAAACCCAATGTTTCTTAATTAAATTCTGCTCCAAATTCTCATGCCCAAAGTTACAAAGTGTGTGTGTGTTGTTATTGGACAGTGTTGAGCACGCCAGGTTCTTAAATAAAGCTTTTTTTTTTTACAATATTCTCTCAAACTCTTTTTCTTCTCATGTTTGAGTGTTTTTTAACAAATACTGCGCCCCCCCAAAAAAAAATTTCACCAGCCGCCACTGTTTAGAGGCGTAGCATTATACTGGTTGAGGGTCATTGATCAGATTTAGTCAAATAAATAAAGGCCCACCCAATGCAATGCCATAGTCTAAATTAAGAAGCCCGCTATAAAACTGGCATGATGACTCAATAGACAGGTGGCGGATGAGAATTGGAACGTGAATGTGGTTTCCATGCTGTGTTTCGGAGTGGCCACCTGGTGAGGTAAGAAGCTTTCCCTAAAAAGCATCTCATGTTTTAAAGCTCCGTCGTCAGCCCTCGTGCTCACGTCCCATATAACCGCTATAAAAATAAAAACCCATGTGGCTCATGTGGAAGACATGTGAGATAAATAGATGACTGAGTGAGACAGCCAAAGTCCTGCTACCTCCCTTAGCGTAAAAAAAAGGAAAACTCTCTACAACTAGAATGGGCACTCGGTAGAGCGCATACCTTTGCATATCACAAGATTGGGCTATAAACATGTTGGCATTAGTTGCATGGCAATTGGATACAAATGGACCGCGCTATGGTAAAAATAAGATGTTGACCTTTTCATGACCTTGACCTTGACCTTTGACCCGATCGATCCCAAAATCTAATCAAATGGTCCCCGGATAATAACCAATCATCCCACCAAATTTTATGCGATTCGGTTTAATACTTTTTGACTTATGCGAATAACACGCACGCACGCATACAAATACACGGCGATCAAAACAAATATCGATGTATATGTTTTTGAAGAATACCAAAAGCTGAAGAAAAAATGCCACTGGTGTTCGGATCAAATTGAAACTGCCTCAACAGCTTCCATCAGATTCATTGAAAATGCACTAAACTGAGAGGATGGGAACTACATGTCCTGTGAAAGCAGCTGTCGTGGAAACAGCTGCTGGGGGATTCACCGTGGAGTTCGGCTTACCGAGCAAATTCCCACCCATGAACACAGCTGTGAGGGTCCTGTGCTCATTAGGAAAACGTGTGATTTATATTTATAAGAAAAGGTATTTTTCCAATAGTTGTTCACTATTTCAAAAAGGGGCTTAAGCTAGGGTTTGGGGATCTGATCACACGCTGTTAAACTACATAATTATACAGGACAACTCTAACATTAAAAACTACAAATGCCACTCTCATGGTGGAAAAGTGAGTGAATGAAGTCATTGGAATAGAGCGCTGCAGGTTTAAGTCCGAAAACCAGGAAATGAGTCAGCTTTTTTGCACTTTCAATTCCCTAATCTACAAATAAATATGTTCTTTTGACGGTTAACACACGCTTAGGGAAAGTATGTCAGTAAGTACCACTCAGGGGAAATGTGATGATTTAAAAAAGGCAGTCGCTTACAGGTGGCACTATGAAACTACTAAAAGTCATCACGCCAAAGAGTCCGCCATTTCATTTAGTTGTTTTACCCTTTCTTCCACCATAACCTCATCCAACCCCCTCCCCCACACACACACACACACACCAACACCACACACCGCCCCTCCCACCTGACCCAAACACCCAGTCTCAAATAACCCTGATCAACTTGCTGCCCTCCTACCCGACTTCGAGGCACACGCCCCTCACACGACGCTGATTTACAGGACGAAAACATGACGGGTCGGACGCGTGACAACCACAGCAGCAAGTGAGAGTATAAGGATAAGCGTTTCCCCGTTCCACGAAAGACAGACGTCTCCCTGGAAAGAGATGCAAGTCTAAAAAAGTACCTGTATCTGTGACTCTCCAATGATATGATGCTGATGTTAGAGCTTTATTCAGGATTTGATTGGCTGTATCGAAAGGTCTCAATCTAAGAAAAACTCGGGGTACCAAAAAATACATATATGTACATTTCCCAGATTGTTTTCTCCGAATTGAACACAGTAGATGTGATTGACGGATCTTATACAGTTGGATTCTATGTAGAGATGATATATATAAAATATATAAATATATATATGCCCATCTTTCTCTCCGACTGCCTCTGTTCTCAGAGATTTGTCATCGAATTCCACCTCACAAGCTCAATCCAGAAGGATAACAGTCACCTTACGACGCATGGGGTGCAAATCATGACGTGTTTCAGCCCTCGCGTCACATGCTGTCTGAGCTCCAGGAACACTTTGGATACTGAGAAGTGAAAAGATCACATTTCAACGCCCCGGATCATTTCAGACCACCAACGCCGCCATCGGCCACTGGTGGGTCCATCAATCATTCAAGACGTGTTTTCACCACTTCACTACATTACATGTCATTCAGGGAGAACAACGGGGAACAAGATGTCCAACGTTCAACACTGGATCTTGTCCCGTGTCCCGGGAGGGCCGGGAGGGCGGCGGCAGATGTCACTTTTTACCCGACCAGTAATCTCTGAGGCAACACAGGAAGCAGCGCGTCTGAGCCTCTAACAAGCCCCCGGTCACGGCACTATTAAAAATAGAGCGAGACAAACAATGCGAGGAATGGCGTCAAAAGCATCCGCAGCTCTTCGCTTGTGATTGAGAGGAAGGGGGGGAGGGGGGGTGCAGATATGTTTCCCCCAGCTGTCTGTCTGGGTACATGCCGCAGAAACTCTGACTCTGAAGCAACTAATACCTGTTTACGTTCTCCAAATGTCCGGTGAGCTGACATCAAGGGAGCGAGAAAGGATCCAGTTCACGGCGATTGCTTTCGCAAAAGGCCGGTTTGCCCACGACAGAAAGCCAAAAGCTAGCATTGTGTACGGCTTTCCAAGGAAAGCGAGGCCATTTTGGGCGTTGTTGATCTGTTTGGACCGAAATTAGGAGACAAACGTGCCAAATAATTTGAGCCAATTTCACTCGTCAGGAGAATTGGTCATACAGCTGGTACGTTAAACTGTTAAGCGTATTGCGCAATTCAAACAAAGAAATACACGATTTCAGTCCTTAGCATTAAAAAGGTTAATTTCACCCAAATCGCCACATAAAGATTTTTTTTTCAGTTTACCACATCTTTTTTCAAGCTCAGTCTTTCGTTAAAAGTAGCTGTGGGTAACTGAAATAAATATTTCTGGAAAGGCAACATTTTAATTATTATTTTCCCTCCATTGTTTTGGCACAGAAGAAATCTTTAACGCGTTTGTATCTGACAAACTTAATCCCAGACGACTAAATGGCAAGATAATAAAAGAGAAAGTGAGGAAATAGAAGGTAAATAAGGAAGTGTAGATCCTTTAAATTTCATTTTAAGTCTTTGAGTTCATTCTTCACCAGATCACACGGACACAGCTCCAGTCTTACCTCAGTCCTGCCCCACGGTCTTCAGGAGACATCTCAAGACGGTTGAGGAATTTCAGAAGATTTGACTATGCCAAAAAGAAAGGCAGCCGACCACCGGATAGTCAAGATGATCGAGGCAGCTAGAACTTGTCTTTGCGGTGAAAAAAAAGAGAAAACAAACTCAGGGTTGAGTAAAACTCAGGGTTGAGTTAACGTGCCGCACGGTGAGAGAGCAGCTTGTGTTTATCCTCAATGAAGCCCCGGTTCGAGTATTTCAAGCGGCCTCTAAAAATAAACCTGATCACACTTCATTCCAACTGACAGCAATCAGGAGGACAGGGGATGGGGTTAAGGGGGGTAGCAACAACAACACCCTCCACCACCACCCTCAACTCCACCCTCAACCCCAACAACAACCACACAAATACCAACAACTCCAGTACCACCGTGACCATCACCGCCATCAACCTCATCCCACTACCATCACCAACAGCAACCACACCACTACTCCCACCACCAACCTCAACCACACCACTACTCCCACCACCAACCTCAACCACACCAACAACCCCAGTACCACCGTGACCATCACCGCCATCAACAACCTCAACTTCACTACCACCACCAATAACAACCTCAACCGTACCATAAATTACAATCTCATCCCACTTCCATCACCAACAGCAACCACACCAACACCACCACTGCCAACCTTAACCACACTATTCCCACCACCAACCTTAACCACACCAACAACCCCAGTACCACCGTGACCATCAGCGCCATCATCAACCTCATCCCTACCATCACCAACAAAAACCACACCAACACTCCCACCACCAACCTAAACCAAACCAACAACCCCAGTACCACCGTGACCACCACCACCAATAACCTCAACCACACCACCACTAACAACAACCTCAACCGTACCACCAGTGAAAACCTTAATCCCACTACCACCACCAACAACCACACCACCACCAATAACCTCAACCATATATATATATACACATGTATATATATATATATATACACATGTATATATATATATATATACATATATATATATAACTTTTTTATTATTATTGAAAAATATCTGCCATTACTTCTAACCTCAGATAAACTGCACTAGAATAACAAAACAAAACTTGGTTTTCTAAAACATATTGTACACAAGTTTAAATTTCCCCGCATATTTCAGCTTCAGATTAAAGGAAACTAAATCTCCAAAAATACTTCCGAAGCAGGACATTGAAGCAGGCGGACGTTACTACACGCATACTTTCTTGGAAATCCAAGCCATGTCTCGACACCGTGACTGTGTTTACGTGCGGCTCCGTCGCGTCATTTGACTCGTGGTCCGATTGTTGTGTTGTTTTCTACCAGTCGGCCTCCGTCCAATCAAAAGGCTTCCTCTGAAGCACACCCCCCATCCCCATCTGTGTCAAGTGCTCTAATTGACTGGACTGCTACAAGCCACACCTCTGAATGAGTTGAAGCCAAGGAGAAACAGCCGAGTCACACACACACACGCACACACACACACACACACACACACACACACACACACACACACACACACACACACACACACACACACGCACACACACACACACACACACAGAGGTCAGGTTTCAGACACTTGGTGTTTGTTGTGGAAACAAACAGCGGCACCGCGAAGTCGTTCCTCAAAGCCACCGAAAACAAAAACCCACATATCATAAGTCACGTGACGTTCTGTCCACATGACGTGTCTTTTTGATATTCACACTCGAAGACGATGGTGAAAACAAAATGACAAATTACTTCTGTCTCGTCGCCCTGCAGAAGACAATATACGAGTGTTTTCTGATCTCATTGGTCGGTTACAAATAATGAAGTTAAAAAGTGGTGTTTTTTCTTAACACGCGGTTACCACGGTTACTTCATTAGGTTTATGCAACGCAACTCCTTAGTTAGGTTCGGGATTTGGCTTAAAATGACCACAGAATGTAAACAGATGACTTAATACTCAAATACTTCATCGACGCGGGACGCAGACAGCAGTCTCTCGTGGTAAATCCGAGCCTTACCGTCGCCCGGTAAACTTATTGCCGATTCATGACAAAATCTAAATGGAATCCTCCGCCAAAAAAAAAAATGTGTATGGGAAAGTCTTTTCTATGTGTCTTAAATGAGTCTGCGCATTTGCGTCTGTTCACGGCTAACCAATCGTTTCCCGGAATATTTTGGGTCGCCAGTTAAGGACCTCTCGTTTTTGCGGTGGTTCAAACTTTATCGAAAAACACCTTCTAGTGCCCGTTCTAGTGGCATTGAACCGAACGCTTGAGGGCATTTGAACATCAGTTCACATCTGTAAACAACAGTTTCTTGAGACTTGTTTACCAATTTTAGTTTTGGCGTTGCTTTGAGTTTTCCGATACAGGACGTCTTGATTTTGTCAACCGCTGATTCTCGTTCTCACTCGGTTGAAAAACTCTTTAGACGCATAATCTTTCTCAACATACGAGCATGAACTGAAAATATCTCCGTCCTTCTTAAAAAACGCTCGATAGATTCAATTGACAATGTTTTTGAGTTTCCTCATTTGGCCTTTCACTCGCTTCCCTTAACCGTCCCGCGAGGGATAACGCGGCGTATTCATATCCATCCTCACTTCCGCTGTTTCTTTTGGACGGTGTGTGTTGGGCTCACACACCTACAGGAACACACTCTCACACTCCGCTCAGTGCCTCGCCGCCGCTAAGCTGGCCGACAGCTTGGCGAGTCATCCTTCTGTCCGTGACACACCTGTCGGAAATCTGCCCTTCACTGAGTGCAGCTCTTTAGTTTTATATTATCTTTCACAGCACACACAAACACACACACACACACACACACACTCGCACAACAGGGAAGGACAGTGCTGGCTCAAACATCCCAGCTGTCAGCTCGCATTTTGCTAATCTCCCACAAGCCTTTGCCCGAGACTTGTTCTGAGCCTACCCACAAGACACCTGTGACGGACAACAGCAGGTGACAACAACACCATCCAAATGTGCAGAGAGAGAGAGAGAGAAAGAGGGAGAGAGAGAGAGAGAGAGGGCAAAGAGTTTTTTAGTACTAGATATGCAAACGAGGTGAGAGGGTGATAATGAGTGAAACAGCCGTCGGTCAAACTTCAACCAGATTAATACTTGTTCAACTTTAAAATAAAAATGCACATGACCATTATAGACGTCATCAAAGTGTTGGAACCTCTTTTCACTGCAGAATCCATTTGACATCCTTCAAACAGACGTGGTGGACCGATCGCCTTGTTTTGTTTTGACACAAAAATCAGTTTTTTATGTTCTATGAGGTAAAAATGACCCAAAATATAGCTCGAGATAAAAAACTAGAGTCAGTCGTTTTGTCATGGCGTCATTAGACTCCTTGAAGAATTAATGTTGTGGATACCTCCTTCCCCTTGAAGACTGTATTCACGCTGACACGTCTCCCTGATTATTGAAACTATTTGTGTGTCTTTACGCCCTGAAACCCTCCCGAGTCGCCCTGACCTGGACCCACCGGGCCTCACCGGTTACATAACTCCGATGTGTTGCATCCAGCCTGGCGCCCACAAATCCCCGTCACCGCCACTGAATCCCACCGAGCCTTCCGGGCTAGGCATCCAGTAGCGGATCACCACCCCCCCACACACACCCCACACACACACACACACATACACACTTCAAAATGAGACCCGGTTGAACTTCTCTAATCCAGACAGGAGCTGTGTGCGAGAACGCAAATGTCGGTCGGAGCGTTGAAGAGATTTTTACGCCGGCACAAAGTCGTCCGTGTGGGAGGGGCCTAAACAACTCGGCACCTTCATTCAACATATTGTTCATATTCTTGATGGCGATTTGGAGAAGAATCCAATATCGTGATTTTGTTTGAGAGCATTTCTTTTCGAGCGATGATCGTCAGTAACGTGGATATAATGAGAAAAAAATCGGTTCTGAAAATGACAGCATCAACTTTACCGTTATGCAGCCTTTAAAACAAGGAAAATACAACATTACGATATCCTGAATCTAACACCGTGTCCAGTCTAGTATCAATATATCGATATGTTGCGCAACCTAATTGTGGCGAGCAGTAAATTGGTCGTAGAAAAACCCAAAAATGCTACGGAAGAGCTCCTCCGGTGGATGCTCCAAAAAGTGCATCTAGGGATAAAATGAAGATACCGAATCTCATCCAGATTATTATATATCTTTTTATTATAAAAAGGGAAATCGAAAAGAAATATTGACTGACTTTTTGGCAGCATTTCAGGATAGTTGTTTGGAATTCATTTTTTAAAAGGTGGCACAGTTAGCATCTGGACCCATTTATGTTAAAGAGGATATTTGGCTCTTTGTTAGATGAGTCCATCAACATCTGAAAAGAAGGGGTGGGGCTTAAGAGCTCCTCGGACCTGAGGCTACTCCACTACCCAGCATGCTCCTTGTCTGAGCCCACAGAGACCTGGATCCATCGTGGTCCAGGATCAAGCTGCACCGAGAGCAGGACTCCAGGGGCAGTTTGCTGCAGTCGTATTTTTTTTATTTAAATGTACGACAGGAATGTTCTACTGTTTTTGTTTCTCTTTGTTTGTTACGTCTCAAACGTGTGTCGCAAAAAGGCAAGAAATGACCCTTGAGTTGTATTCCTGTTTCCTGTTCCACACAAGTCATCCGTGAAAAGAGGAACCCAGAAAAAGTATCGGTGCTAAACAATGCAGAGACGTACTTATGGCATACTTCCACTGTCACGTGACTCGGGGCCCAGAACCCGAATCTTCAGGTGATCCCGTCACTTCTTTTGACCCCCGACTGCGCTCACGAAATAAATTCACTCTCGATATCTCAAGCGCACAGTGTGTGATTTTTCTTCCGTTTTTTTCCGCGTGACTTGAATCTGAGCCGTCACGTAGTTTCATTGGATCAGACGGTCATGTGGGACCAATCAGCTCCGCCGGGCTGCAGACGCTTAACAGACGACCCTCGATTCAGATGGAAACGGGTCTTTGTCGGTTATAGTTGTTTTAGTTTTAGTTGCAGACGTCGTCTCAAAAGTTCTCTTGGAAACGCGTTGATGGAGAGATTTCTACATCCAGAACCCTGGATTTATAAACACATATTTCCATCTCCATTAATAACAACTAATAATGTTTAGCTTAATCCTCAATTAGCTAAAGATAAATGCAGTATGGTCGTATTAAACTAACTGATTTGGGCTTCCGAGTTCAAATTACCCAGACTACCCTGCAGCTAGGGCTGTCACCGTATCCCCCCCCCCCCCAAAGAATGAATACTGTCACAAATCTATCCATCTTTAACTTTGATTCTTCAGAATTTTTTCTCTTTTTTTGGCTAATTAATTTCAATTAAAATACGATAGTATGACGACCAGAACTGTGTGAAAGAAAAGAACAATTATACGGCAATTATTGTGACATCAATATCTAATTTATATTTGCTCACCTGCTGACCGTTGAGGATGTCTAATGAATTAAAAATAAATAAATATAAATCAACCACCGTCAAATAATTATATTTCTTCTACTTTAATGTTTTTTTTCCAATTTACTCTTTTCCGATTAAATTAGACAGTAAGATAACCCAGAGCTTTGACCCCGCCCACTAACTGTTCTCAACCAATGAGATGATCCCTGATCCCAGACCTGCCTTTAAGATATTGTTCTAGAACTAAAATCAACACAAACACACACACACACATACACATACATCCCCTTCAGATGGCCTACCTTGCCGTCATGCTGCGCCACAAGTGAGCTCCTGTGGGAGAAAACAGATCTATTATTCAGGAAGGTCACATCAACGGAAAATGGCATAATAATGAGAGGAGGAATAACAATATTGAACAATAATATAAAACAGGTTTTCATGGAAATTACTCAGTCATAAAACACTAAAAAAGCTGCTCATGACCACACAATACTTATGTGAAAGTGTTTTATGTTATGTGTCAGTAACATGTCCCTTCATTGGAGCTACAAGTGCACAGAAGCATGTGGAGGTGAGATGGCGTGAAGAAGCAGCTCTCTATGTGTCTTCTATCAAACGATCACCGTCCCAAATTATGATGAATTGGCTGGTTAGGCTGAGACGTCGAGCCAATCGACCCCCACTACCCACGGACAAAGACTCTCTCTGAAAGATTGTGGAGGGTACCCGGACCTGGGTACCCTAATGCTATGTGTCGCATCATTCTGCTACCTACAGAGTTTACATCACGTAACTGTGTACATTCAATCAAGCTAACATGGACATAGCGCTGAAGGAACTCTCGGGGCGCAGCCAGCGAGCAGCACACCTCGGCTCTGCCATTGGTGGCGACTTCAACCACGAACCTGGGACATCCGGAAGGCGGCAGGTCCCGACCATCATCCCGCCTCTGGAGACCGTAGCCCTCACCTCGATTGTCAGTAAATGCTTGAGAGGTTGGTCAAGGACTTCATTTGTTCCATGTTGCCTGCACGCTGGACCATGGCATTTGCGCATAGTCAAAAACAGGATCCACCGGCGCCCTGCTCTACCACTTCCTCGCCCTTTCCACCACCCTGGAGAGGCTCACAGTCGTGTCTGTTTGTGGACTACAGCTCAGCGTTCAACACTGTTCAACACTATTGTCGACACCAAAGCCAGACAGGTCTAGGCAGGTCACCTGGCTGGACTGCAGCTGGACTGATACTGGACTTCCTGTCCGGCGCCGGGGCGTGGTGGTGAGGATGGTACACCCCTCAGCAGGAGACGCACACCTCGGCCCCCCCTCAGGGATGCGTGTGACCTCCTGTACTACTCCAGTACCACACGCTTGGACAAGCAACAGCTCAATCAAGTTTGCTGGCGTCACACATCACAGCGGCTGATCACCCTGACGGATTGGACGGCTACAGCAGTGAGGGAGGAGGGACAGCCCTGGGTGCAGTGCGGCAGCGAGACAAGCTGCGATCCCAGCAAGAAGCAGGACCAGGGTGAACCGTGGAGACCAGGAGAGCGGAGAGCACACCCCGCTCCAACATAGAGAGGAGCAGTAGAGGGCAGGCCAGCTTCAAGTCCTCGGCGTGCACATCTCCACTCGGCATCCAACAACGCCCACCACCACTTGGCGAGTGAAAATCAACATGTGAAGACCATGTGGGTAACTCTACCGCCGAATAGTTTCAGCATCACCGCATCCTCAGATCATTCATCACCAGTCATCCGGGGAGTGTTCTGACAGGTTGGCGCCCTGAGTCTGCAACTGCACCGCCTCGGGTGTGGGGCCCTTGAAATATCAGTGGAATAAATAAAAACCTCGCCGTGTGAGTTCCCCTGGTGGTCAGTAGAGAGAATGCAGCATTAAAACGTGGAGCATAGACTTCTATACAACCAGAGGAGTCACCCCCTGGTGGTCAGTAGAGAGAATGCAGCATCAACACATGAAGCATAGACATCTTTACAACCAGAGGAGTCGCCCCCTGGTGGTCAGGAGAGAGAATGCAGCTTCAACACATGAAGTATAGACTTCTTTACAACCAGAGGAGTCGCCCCCTGGTGGCCAGTAGAGAGAATGCAGCTTATGTAGGATGCAGTATGTAGATCTGTACATATATATATATATATATATATAGTATTGTGGTGATACCTGTGGATCTGGACCTAGCGAAGTCTCCGGCGGTCGTCATGACGACCAGCAGAGCCATCAGGAGGACCAGGAGGCTGTAGGTTCGGAAGGAGCTGAAGGCCACGAAGCTGAAGGGAAACCAAGCAAATATTTCACTGACGTCAGACTCCAGTTTGTCAACAGCATAACATGTTCTGATTTTAATATTTTGGTTTTCAGAGCTTGTCAGCATTTTAATCCTATTTAATTCAGATATTTCCATGTTTCCTGTGTACTCTCTTATGTTATGCTGCCGGAAAGCTCATTCTGGTTGTTTTTTTAAGTCTGTATTTCAGGCAAGAATTACCAAAAAATCAATTAAAATAAAAACTATTTATTTATTTTCCCCCACAGTTATGATGTTGTTGGGACAAATGTATCTTTTTAATAATTATGTTAACAACATTTCTGAATAGTTTACAGATTGTTCAGTTTCATGAGATATTTAACAAATACCATTTATTTTGTCCTTGTGAAAATAACTGAAATCATTATATGTCCTTAAAAACATGATTGGAGGAGCTATATTACACATGCATAAAGGGATTTCAATAAATAAATAAAAAGAGTAAAAGAAAATATCTTTGAAAATATCTTAAATGTGAAGGAGGGAAAAATATTTATATATATATACATATAAATCGGGGATCTATGTAATGTATATCTTTTAGAGTTATCAGGAGGCATCAGTCTGATGTCCTGCGTCATGACGCCTACCAGATCCCCGCGTTGGCTGCAGCGAACAGGGCTAACGTCCTGCACGGTCTCTGCCTCCAGCTGACCAGGCCGGTGAGGCGACACCCCGCGCCGCCCGGAGGCCTCTCCTCCCGGCAGAGTGGCCGGCTGGGGGGCCCCGGCGGCCCGGCGGCCACCTCCCCGCAGCCCGCGGTTCCTGGTTCCCGGCTCCCCAGCATTGGATCACAACGCTCTGCCGCTCCGCTACTCCGCAGAGATCCGCGTCAAGTTAACCGGATGGTTTGGGATGACGGCACTTCCGGTGTCGGCTTTTCAAAATAAAAAGCAGCAACGTTTTGAACGAGAACAGTAGCAGTAATAGCAGATGGACCTTACAACAAGCAAACGTTATTTATTTACTAAAGTACAATTATATTGTGTTATAAGTGTGTCTAAATATACTGCATCCAACAATGCACTTTTGTATATTCAAAGCTGGATTTGTAAAATATTCATTTGTTGCTGTAATTATACACAAAAACAACTGGTTTTCACACTGTGCTCTTTTTATTGTGAAATTCAAATTCTCCACACTTCCGGTCTTGTTCGCTTAATTACGTCAGCTGGTGTTTGTTTTGTTTTGGTTCAGGTCGTTGACGTCAGGTTTGTGTGCGCGCGTCTCCGCGTGTGTGTGTGTGCACGTGTGCGTGTGTGTGTTCTGTGTAGCTATATTGTTATATATTATATGTTATATGTAAACGACGGAAAGAAAAAAATATCTCTAATACACATAATACATTTTGACTAATCTTTTGAGTAGAGGCGATACGGAATTTATTGAGTTCAGGATTAATCAGTTTATATTTACAAGTATATATTTAGTTGAACTGAGTATGCAGCAATTCAAAATATTTGAAGACCTGAGAACTTACATTTTTAAAATATAAAATAACAAATTAAGCTAACTGAATGTATCATTTTTATAATTAAATACTTACTTTTTAAATGTGAAATAAATAAATGTTCAAAAACAATTATACACATAAATATTCTTAGGTAATAAGTTACATCAAACATTGTCAAAATTTGGCCCAAACGTCCGCCTCCTTTGTCAGACCACTGTGACTTGCGACGAGCAGATGTCATGTCATGTCCTCGGCGATTAATTCGACAAACCCCTCTGCACACATGACGGAGTCCCAATGAGCCGTCGCCGGGAGCAACGGTCCAAACCAAGAACTACAAAGAGGCGATGACCCATTTCATTCTGCCGCATGCACAGTTCTGGACCCGAATCAAGATCAGAAGCTCAGTGCCAAACCGTGACCTCCAACAATGAACTGCTCCACTTTCCACCGGCGAGGACGCTCCTTCACTCCTTCACTCCTTCACTCCTTCACCTATACTAGCTTTTCAAATGTTTCACATTCGTCACATCTGTGGTGGTTCTGCTGACTACAGGTTCTGTAGTTGCTATGATTGTCGTCTCCAAGGTAGATGGAGATGACAATGGAGGACCATCTAACCCTAACCCCCCCCCCACACACACACACACACACACACACACACACACACACACACACACACACCTACGAGAACCATCTGTGAGAGGTTACAACTGTAACACTCCTAGAGGTTCTACCAAGAACCCTTCAATGGTGTAATAGTTTCACCCAAAACTAGAGATGCACCGATCAGGTTTTTTGTGCCGATCACCGATCACTGAAATCAGTATCTGCCGATCACCGATAATACCGATCGCCGATCACCGATCACTGAAATCAGTATCTCCCGATCCGATAATACCGATCACCGATCACGGTGTCGATTGAAGCATTCTATTTATTGTGTAGCATTATTGCCTAGGACTATGAGGAAATACATATATAAAGCAACTCAAACATTAAAGAAATTACCGATTTCTTTAAACATTTAGGACTTTTACTTTGAAAAATGTCCTAATTGATACACATTAAAATAGTTTGATTGCTATTGTCGGGGATTTCAGATATGTATGGAAACATCTGCATTATTCATTTCCTGGAACTCTTGGGGAAATCCATTTACAGGACTTTTTTTAACATACAAAAGTCTGACTTATTTTTATAAACTCTTCCTTAGCACAGTAAAACTGTTTTAATGTTAGCATAATTTAAGCTAAATCTCAGAAACGATCTATAAAGATACAAAATCAGTTCATTGTTTACTTTTATATGTTCGTGTATGATTTGTCGACATCTTATTTTGACAAACGGATGTTGTTTCACGTGGTTCTTTCCGCTAACTTTGCAAAACCGGATGTTGTCACATAAATCCTTCCTCTAACGTTATCAAAACCCTCGCGCGCTCCCGATCGAATGCGTTTACCGTGAGCGACAGTGTATAGGGGCTCAGACATGTGAGAGTCGGCTGAGTTGACCCAGAGATTCAACTCGGGGGACGGGGACGCCGCTCGGTGGTGAGGATCCCCTCGTGGACCTCTCACTCTGCGGCCCTCGCCGAGCGCATCGTCTCTGTTGCGGTGCGCAGCGATTGAAACGTCTGATAGTTCTCGCAGATGTTACGTCATCTGATCGGCCGTTTTGAGAACGCCGATCAAAACCGATAATGGCAATATCGGCCGATATGGATCGCCGCCGATCAGATCGGTGCATCCCTACCCAAAACCCACTCGAGAGTATCTATCCAGAATTTATATTTTCTAAGGGGACTAACAAGAACCCACCCAGGTAGTGCTGCAGAAAACCCTTTCATATCCCATGGGTTTCATCTAGAACCCACCCAGGGGGGTCTGCCAAGAACCCCTTCATATCCCATGGGTTTCATCTAGAACCCACCCAGGGACTTCCGCCAAGAACCCGTCGATATTCCAAAGGTGTCATCGATACCTGTACATGGTGTACTACCGAGAACCCATTTCATACCGCAAGGGTTTAGTCTAGAACCCTAACGTTCTGGGCCTTTAGGGTTCCCCAACAGTGCTGGTTTACAATCACGTGTCGTGGGGCGTGTGGTGGTGTCACACCGGGATTAGGGTGGACCCAAATGCACAACTCAGGAGACAGATAATGATCCTTTACTGAAAGTGTTGTCAGGAACGGAACAGACCGAATAAACAAACACACTGTGGAATGCTCAAGGGCTTGGTCTGAGAAACACAAGACAATCTGGCAGAGGACAAGTGAGGGAACCTAAGTAGACAAGGACTAATTAGGGAATGGGCAACAGGTGAGACGGGCATGAAGACAGGTGAAGGTAATGAGGGACTAACGAGGGAGTGACCAGAGGCAGGTGAGGGGAGTTGGACTGACGAGATGGGAAGCAGGATCTGGAATGACATGATAGTTAGTGACAGGATGAAAACAACTAATACAAAAAGGAAGGTGTGGAGCTAAACTGTTACAGGTGGGGAAACCCTTAAACATCAAGACTTTCAACAATCCTTGAAGAACTCGTTCTTCCAAAAAGGGGTTTTGGGATGAAAAGTGTTATTAGATGAACTTTTTGTCTTGCCCATAAACCTTTAAAACCCCTTTCTTATCGTGCAGCCACTTACTCGTGTTTTATTGCACACACCATTAACAGAGAACAAATATACGTTAGAAGTGTGTGTGTGTCTGTGTGCTACTGTGTGTGTGCATGTGTGTGTGTGTGTGTGTGTGTGTGTGTGTGTGTGTGTGTGTCAGCCACTAATTGGACTGAATTTCACTGAGCAACAAAAGATCATTCTCGAAAATTCCAGCTCTGGTGTGTACAGGCTTTGCTTTGTTGTCCCTTGTCCTCTGTTTGTTCTCTTCTAATGCTGTGTTAACAGTTATCTCTCCCCCCCCCCCACCCTCTCTCTCTCTCTCTCTCTGGTGTCTTTCTCTCTCGCTCTCTCGTTTTTTTGTTTGTTGACGAAGCACCATTACACTCCAACTGCTCCGAGGCAGAGCAACCCCAGAGGCCAGAACTCACCAGAGTCTTCCCCTCATCAACTTCCAAATCTCTCTCTCTCTCTGACACACACACACTGCAGGAGCCTGTTGGACAGCCACAATGAAGCCCAGACCGTCGTCGCCGTCTATGGGAAACGTGCCGTGTCGCTCGTGAGCCCGGACCTCAACTTTTTGCTGAACTTCTCTCTTGGGGTCGTCATGGTGATCGGGCCGCACGGCGCCGAGGACGGCGTCGGCGTCGGCGGCGTCGGCCGCGACCACGTGGACCTGCTGAGCCCCGACGACCTGGAGTGTAAGATCTGCTACTGCGCCTACAACCTGGGGAGGCGGCGGCCGAAGGCGCTCGAGTGCCGCCACCGTCTGTGCGCCAAGTGCCTCGCCAAGATCCTGGACCTGGGGGAGTCGCCTCCCGACGCCGTGGTGTGCCCGTTCTGCCGCTACGTCAGCGGCCTGCCGGACGACTGCAACCTGGCGGCGGCGCTGGCGCTCCAAAGCAGGAATCGGAGGACCACCGAGCTGCTGCTCAGCCCCGGGCTCCTGAGCTCCCTCATGGGTAGCAACCCGCCTGTGGCGTCCCCTTCTTCCTCCTCCTCCTCCTCCTCCTCCTCGCCGGGCTTCTCTTCCTCCACCCCCTACTCCTCCATCCGGGGCTCCCCTAACTTTGTGGTCATTACCATCATGGAGCCGCCGCCGCCATCATTGCCCGCTTCCACCCAAGACCTCCACCTGCACCACCAGTCGACCGGCGGCTACCGCTCATCCAGCCTGGACTCCGTGGCGTCCGTCGCGCGGAGGTGGACGGCGTGGAACTGCGCGGTCCTCCTGCGCCGGACCTCGGCCCGGGCGCTGGTGTGGGTGCTGGGGCTGCTGTACTTCGGCTCGCTGCCCATGGGCGTTTACCTGCTCATCGTGCAGAGGACGACGCTCGGGGTGCTGCTGGTGAGCATGGTTCCCGCCAGCCTGGCCATGATCATGGTCTACGGGCTCTGCCAGTGTGTCTGCCACGAGCTGTGGGACTGCATGCCGCCGTAACGGGGACCGGTCCAACGGGCAACGACGGGCTTGCGTTGAATACGCCTCGACAACGGGGTCTCCGGAATTCACTAATGGGGGATGTTCCTGTGTAACCGCGTCGACGCGGCAATAGCGTGATGGAGCCGGGGGCTTTATGTAAGAAGAGAGCAAGAACATAATGTACAAACGGAGCTCAGAGTTTGGGGCTTGTCATCCTTCTACATGTACATGTGTGCTCTGTTTAGCTTGGTAGATGACTAATTACCCAATAAATGCCAGATTTAACTCAACCTTTAATGCCCCTTGTGGTGGAATCTGTGAGATATTATGCGTGATTTTGTCGCAGTGAGAAACCTGAAGGTCTTTAAGCTCTCACTGGTGGTAAAAAAAATAATTCTAGATTTTGTACAATATTATTATAAACCGGAGGTTTTTGTTGTATGTTTTTTTTTTAATAAACTGGAGATTTTTATTTTATGTTTTTTATTTTTTATTTTTTATTTTATTTCATGAACTGGAGTTTATTTTATTTTATTTTATTTTATTAAACAGCACTGACATTTTTGTTTCTAATTGGTTTCAGATTGCGTCGCAGCCAGAAACGCATCAAAGGGAAGTTCAGCGTCACGATGTCCTGGTGGTTCTTGAGCTCAGCGTTAAACTGTGGAAAACACTTTTTATGCACCGGAAAAGGGAAATAATTATGTTTTCTCTCCACATTTATTAATGAATATGAACAACAAGATATCCAACAGTTTGCTCCTGAAATTAAAAACATAACTACTATGCCCCTTTATACTTGTCATGCTTAACAAGTGATGACTCGTATAGAGAATGGAAGTAAATCATCTTTTTTCCAAATTTTTTAGATTTACGTCATGTGAAATTTTGACTATTTTCATGATTATGATTATGATGATAATTCCGAGTCAAATGTAAATAATACTTGTGTCAAAATGAACACTTCTCAGTGTAGAATAATAACTCTTACCAGAGTTGTGTTAACTCTGAAATTGTATCACTGTCTGAGTGTTACTTTATATTACATTACATTTCATTTAGCTGAAACTTTATACAAAGAGACTTACAATCATGTCATATTCATACAGCCTAAACTATTCTAATTAAAAGAAATCACCAAATCTCCTTAAGCATATTTCCTGTGAGCGGGAGAAGGAGGTCAGCACGAGCACTTTGCATAAAGACTCATTCTGAGTGGTGAGATGAACCACCAGAGGCTGCTGTGGAAGCTCTCTCCTCTCCTCTGTGACACAGAGGAAGACTGATCATCCTCCGCTGATGTCACCGAGAAAAAGAAAAACAACCTCCAGTATATAAAAAAATACAAAAATAATACTTACACAAAATATATACAAATACCTCCAGTTTATAAAATTTAAATAATAAATAAATAAAAAACTCCAGTTTATGAAAAAAAACATTAAATAAAAACCTCCAGTTTATGAAAAAAAACATTTAAAAATAATACAGTTTATATTTAAAAAATACACAAATTGTCAGTGCTGTTTAATAAAATTAAATACAATTTGAAAAATCCAGTTTATGAAATTAAATAATTTGGAAAAAATATGAAAAAGAAGAATCCAGTTTATTAAAAAAAACATGAAATAAAAATCTCCAGTTTATGAAAAAATGTTTAATAAAATTCAATAATTTCTTTTTAACTCTTAAAATAAAATAATTTGAAAAAAAGAAAAATCCAATTTACAAAAAAAAAACATTCAATAAAAATCTCCAGTTTATGAAAAATATATATTTTTTAAAAACCTCCAGTTTATAAAAAAATGTTTAATAAAGTTAAATAATTTGAAGAAAAAAACACACACACCTCCTTCCTCAATGGCTCTGCTTCTTTCGCAATGCCTCCTCCTGCTACTGCGCCGGCCTCCTGCTGATGCCCCTCCTCGCTACCTCCTTCTGTTTCATGGATTGTGGTGGTCCACACCTATACTCCTCATTCATACATTTCTGTCATATTTACTGAATGTGTTTATGTAACTCTGTAAGGCTGTTCATCTGGTCACATGACATCTGTTGCTTCCGTCCGGGGAGAGGGATCCTCCTCTGTTGCTCTCCTGAAGCTTTCTTCACTTTTTTCTATTTCTTGGGAGTTTTTTCTGATCCGATGTGAGGTCAAAGGTCAGGGATGTCGTATGTGTTCAGATTGTAATTTATGATTTTGGGCTATATAAAATAAACTGAATTGAATTAATACATCAGTATCAGTAAACGAGGTTGGATTGAGGTTGGGACAACACACACAACTTTCACCCAGGAGACGACTGTTAATGTGGGAACCAAGCAGGCACGTGCACAGATAGAGCCCTAGTGGTGCTCAAGCACCAGCCCCTTTGCCCTGGATGAGTAAAGTGCCCTTTTTGCTGGAGACAAATGTTTTTATTCATCCGTATTTAAGAATAAAATTTACTCTTTCTGTCATCAAGTCCCCCCAAATGTGTTTTAATATCCGACGGGGCATTTATTTGAGTTCTTGTGAGAATTTCACCCGACCTGCTCCGCGGCGCTCAAGAGCCCCCCCCCCCCTCCTATCCCTCCCCCCGCCGCGCTCCTCCCTCCTCCACTTCCTCCTCCGCGCAGGTCTCCTCGCGCCACCAAACGGGTGCACCTCCTTCTCCTCTGACCCGCAGCACCAGACAAACAGGTCATGATGGTGTTTGTCCCCTGACGTTGTTTTGTGATAAATCAACCACAACATTACGCTGCTGAAAACATGACGTCACAACCAGTGGCGGTTCGTCCATAGGGGGCGCTAGGGCGCCGCCCCTCTTAAAATTTGGAGATGAAAAAAAAAGAAGAAGAAGAAAAAAAAAAAAAAATCTGTCAAAAAACATTATATGCCAAATCATTTAAATAGTAAATATACCGTGTTGACGCGCTAAATGTGTGTGGGAGACCGTAAGCCCCTGTCAACAACCACTTAAGTTAATGTGAAAAAATATAATATATCGCCATTATCACGGAGAGAAGCCCTCCCTTTTCGGGCGCTGGTCTAACGTGTGTACGGCATCGATACAACATTTCAGTCGTTTTGGCAATGACCGGCTTCACATTGGCGGATGAAACTGAATCTTGGGCGCACAAATGTGCGCACGCGATTGGATTATTCGGCAGATCAGAGACCCGTATGTTCCCTCAGCCCATAGAGCAGTGTTGCCAGGTCCGCGGTTTTCCTGCGGAATCGGGCCACTTTTGAAGTGTTGCTGGGTTGAATTTTTGTCCTTGGTTCAGGTAGACCTATTTTGCATGCAAATTACATGAATATCTTTAAATAAAAATCCATATTTTAAATGAAATAATTTATTCATACCCAAATCCTACCAAACTGACTCCAGATCAGCACGTAACACATTTTATTTATGATAATATACTGTATCTAATTACACAAGGCCATTTTAGGACATAGGGGAAATAACTGTTTAGGGAAAACTGCTTTTAATGCTGGCAAACTAAACATATGTTGTTACTTTGTAGATATTACAATATATTTGGCAATGATAGCAATGCTGTTGGACTTTAAAAGCAGTGTATATGGTTTGGCACGGGCATATTTTGAGTTCTGATATTGGGCTGGTATTTGGGCTGGTTTTGATTGGCCATTGGGCTGGTTTTGTCACACAGACCTGGCAACCCTGCTCACAATGGTTTTATATTGCTGAGGGTGAGTTGAGTGAAAAACGATGTTGCACTATTTTGGCTATATTCTTTTATAGAAATTAACCGTTTATGTTACATACAGTAATGGTCGCAAATACGATCACGGCGTCCAGCTGTCGTGTCATTTAGACCGTCAACATATACGTTTGGTGGCGGTCTCATTGAGCCACTTTGGCACCGTTTGTTTAGCTACATCCGGTCGCCCGACGTATATTTTCCTTGTGTAAATTGTGTTTTGCGTGTCTAGGAAGTGGAAGTGCAGAGACAGATCAGAAGGCAAATGTGTGTGTTCTGTTGTCTTCTGCAGGTATGTGTTTCCTTTGTTCAAAGTTAGAATTTTCTCTGTTTCTGCTGAAATGACTCTAGCTCATGTAGTTATTTATTTTGTCCATTAGGGTCTCTGTTTTCCCTTGTATGTTACATGTCATGGTTTTGATGAGAATTGTTATTATTTAGATTTAATGTGGTCCTGTCTTCCATGGACAATGGTTTTATTTTGCTGAGGGAAGTGGAAGTGCAGAGACAGATCAGAAGGCAAATGTGTGTGTTCTGTTGTCTTCTGCAGAATAAATAAGTGCTGGGAAAATCCACCATCTGAGCCGACTTCTTCCATGCCCGCTCCACATCTGTAACATCTGCTCTGAACCTCTTTCATGTGAGGGTGAAACTCTTTTATTTTGCAAACCTCTAAAACCCAACCCAATGTTTCTTAAAGAATTCTGCTCTGAACCTCTCATGCCCAAAGTTACAGTGTGTTGATAGTTGTTATTGGACAGTGTTGAGCACGCTGTGTTCTTGAAATAAAGCTTTGGTTTTTACAATATTCTACTCAAAACCTCTTTTCTTCTCATTGTTGAGTGCTATTTAAACCGCGTCGCCCAACTGCGCCCCCCCAAAAAAAAATTTCACCAGCCGCCACTGGTCACAACTGGTCCGACGTTTCCTAAAAAAAAAAAATTAACAAAAACTCACGAAATCCGTGATTTCAAAGCCTCGTCCAGCTGTTTACTGACGTTAGTTATGTTTAGAGAATAGAGAGAGAAGAGAGAGAGGAGAGAGAGAGAAGAGAGAGAGAGAGAGAGAGAAGAGAGAGAAGAGAGAGAGGTGAGAGAGAAAAG
This sequence comes from Pseudoliparis swirei, assembly GCF_029220125.1. NCBI lineage: Eukaryota > Metazoa > Chordata > Actinopteri > Perciformes > Liparidae > Pseudoliparis > Pseudoliparis swirei. The sequence continues at coordinate 4,168,128 of NC_079395.1, forward strand.
AGAGAGAGGGAGAGAGAAGAGAGAGAGAGAGAGAGAGAGAGAGAGAGAATTCTTATTCCGTTCTATTTAACGGGCTAGTCTAGGATTTGCGTGGCCAGACTGAAAACAAATCATACGGCCTCTCTTGTTCAGAGGGCCGGGCCAAATGTGGAGGCGGCCGTATCTGGCCCGCGGGCCTTAGTTTGAGGACCACTGCTCTTGGCTGTTGATGTCTATCAATATCGCTCATTTTGAAAATGACGTAAGAGGGCAATACGGATCCGTATCAGACCAGCGAGGAGGGCAATACGTGGCTGGCATGACGACCCATTAGCCAATCAGAACGCTTGTACTGTTGTTGCTATATAATAATTCATCTTTATTCATAAAGAAAATGTAAGATGATGCTGCCCAGAGGAAAACGCAGGTCGAGGACAGCTATCAGTTTATTGCTGCTAATGCTTCAACTCTGTCAGAATTTTTTTTGGCATTGGGTGCCCTTTTTTTGGTTTGAGCACCTGCGCCTCAAAATGTCTGTGCACGTGCCTGGAACCAAGTGTTTCCATTTCGTGGTCATTTAAAGTCAAACCCTGATGTTGTAGTTATTTTAATAAACCTAAAAAAGGACTTTTGAAGCGCTTTTCTTTTAAAAAAAAGACAAAAGAATAAACATCAAACACAAATACTCAAAGTAAACAAACTTTTATTTTTCCCCTTCTACTACACTGATGTTATTTCAAATTGTGCGACACGTTTTCTTCCTTTACCGTCAAGACGCTGTTAAACATGTCCGAGCGGGACACTAAACAAACATTGAGGATCTTCTCCCAGAACAGCTTGTCCTCGTCCGGCGGATGATTAAACGACCGGCTCTTCGACTCTGAGCAAGTTCTTCCCTACAGCGGCCGTAACATCACTTCAGATTCCTCTTCAGTGATGCAATGAACATTCCCACATGTTGGTGTGAGGGACTTTCACAGACCCGAGCAGGCCGAGTTTCCTTTCAGCCTGTCGTCTACCTCCCGACCGTGATCCCAGCTGTTGGAGACGCGAAAACAAAAACCTGCGTGGACGTTTGTATTTTAGTTAATTCCCTGCCAACCCATTGATAAATGACGGCGTATATATGTTACAGTGCGGTGCAAATGATTTGGTTCCATAAGCAGCAAGGCAGCTCGACCGCAGACCCTCAGAAGACACTGAGGTAGTTCATTCCAGGTTGTTTAATCAGTTTAATATGTGTTATGCAACATCCTCTAAAACCCGCTGGATTGAAAAGATAAGGTCCCATGTGTCAAAATCTATTTATATCGATATTGTGCTGAAATACAGCGTCTTTTCCCAAAATTCATATGCGTTTAATGAATGATTCAACAATAAAGTAACCGATGACAAACTTTTAGAGGTTACGGTGTGAAGGAAACTTTACTTCCGCCAGGATTATGTTTTATGGGAAGTTTTTGTTGTTGTAATTTAAGTTAGGCAGTGAAAAATAGCGCTGGAAATTTGGTGAAAACAATAAATAATATAGTATTTTTTTATCGCTTACTCATTGTTTACACATTTCATTTGAGAAATATTTGATTGGTGGGAGTTGTTTCAAATAGTTGTCAAGAGAGATGATCTTCCTTGATGTCTTCATTATTGACATTAACAAGGGCGTGTGATTGGTTTGCACTTTGCACTCTCATTTCATCTTTGGTTATTGTGCATGTTATGGTTTTACAGTTTTTTATCTGGCAAAGTTATGATTTGGAGGGTTAAATATTGGGTGAATTTAAATTTAAAGGTAGGATTAGGCTGGAAACTGCCAATGTCATTTGGCAAAAGTGTTGACGGAGCTAGTGGTGTTTACCAACATCTGAAATGTGGCTGTGGGAACCAAGGAAATAAATTATGTGCAGAATAAATAAGATTGACGATGTCAAACAGAAGAAATAAAATAAGAAGAAATAAGAAAATCTGGCAACTGGTAGTTAGTCTGATGGCCTTATGTGATCATTTATGTGTAACTTTTTCTTTATTATGTTCCTGTCAATATTTGTTCTTGTCTTTAGTTGTTTAATATATTGATTTTCACTCGAACATGATCTTCTGCACTATACCTCAGCCATTCAATGATGAGGCTCGTAGTGCGTAATAAAGTTGTTTATTACATACAAAAAATATCTATATGCAATAATATACTCGGACCTTCTGCTGGCAATAACAACAATAACACAATGTGTTGGCAAGCTGATCAATAACCTTAATCCTATTGTTTATTACACATTTTTAAAGCGCTCAACACCCATTACCTTTGTCATGACATTCTCTTTTTTTTAAACGACACCGTATATAGAAAAACAACCCGTCTTACCTACTGCACGTTCCGTTGTGTGTATTTATGACGCGTTCCAACAGGAAGTGAGTGGAGGCTGCTCTCAGCCAATCAGATTCGCGAATGACGCTTCGACAACAAACAAAAGATCGAGGCTAGCGCGAGCTCATCATACTCACCCGCTAACGTCAGTACGTAACTTTAATCCCAGCGACGGTTTGTCTTTTTGTTTTTTTAACGGCTCTCCTTAAATCCCGGTCCCCTGTCGTAATCGTCTCTGTCTACGGCTTCTTGTCAACTAACGTCAAAAAACCCCGAGCTGAGCTAAACGCCTTAGCCGGGGAGCCAGTTAGCTTAGCGCTCCGGCTAACTAGCTCTGCTTAACCAGCAGAGCCAGTTAGCTTAGCCTAGCTTAGCGCCCCAACTGACTAGCTCTGCTTAACCAGCGGAGCAAGTTAGCCCGATAGCTAGCTTGGCTAACCCTCCCTTCTTTTTTCTCCTTTATTTTTCCGTATCTATAAACTTGACGCTGACGGACAGAAGTGGCTTCGGCTTGTTGTTGACGAGCCGCTCTCCCCCCCCCCCCCTCCCCCCGTAGAGTCTGGCGGTCGCCATGTCCGGGCAGTCCTCGGGCTGCGGGTTCCTGATGTCGGTCGTCGTCCACGGAGACTCCGCTCTGAACGAGCAGGAGAAGGAGCTCAACCAGCGGCTGCGGCGGCTCTACCCGGCCGTCAACGAGCGAGAGACCCCGCTTCCGCGCTCCTGGAGCCCGAAGGACAAGTTCAGCTACATCGGGTTGTCCCAGAACAACCTCCGCGTGCACTATAAAGGTACTGACACCCGGACGCGGGGGGGGTTTAGCGGGTCTAAAAACAAAGTAGGCTTCATCAACAACAACAACAAGGCGAGAGGACATCTTGCAACCCGACCAGCTGGCGACGTGTATCCACAGCCGGAACGTTGACCTACTAGCTTGTTAGCTTCCCCTCCTTTCGCTGACATTACCAAGTGTATTAGCTCAAGCGGTGTGTACATTATTTAAATACATTTATTTATTCAACATATCGTTAACGCGTCTGATGTGGAAACATTAACAAAGTGCATCTCTTGGTTTGGCTCGATGTGAGTCGGACATGACCTAAACATACCTTATTTTTATTGGGGGGGGGGGGGGGGGGGATACTGCAGCATTATTATTAGAATATTAATATTTAATATTAAATGTACAGGAGATACACTGTCGAGTATCACAACTAGCTCAAGTTATTCCGAAGAATTAATGGGCTTCCAGTGACGTAGTGATTGGTGGCAGAGTTGAGGGTTTAACATCACGTGACATTCAAGTCGTTTAGTGAAAGCTGCCAGGAGTTTTTTTTTTTTTTTTTAAGGCTTCGGCCTACAAGAAAAAGCTAAACGTTTTTAAACATAAGAGAAGGAATAAGCTGTAACTGTGCTTCCTGGGTGTGTTCTCCTATTCTGGGTCTGACCAGGCCCTCTACACATGCGCACTCCTCCTCGCGACAGCCAGAATATTCTGTCTCTATGCAACACATTCACCTGGATGTCTCAGAGCAGGTGTGCAGGTTGTCAGTGGAACGTTAGCATTGCAACCTTTTTGAATTTAATACGTGAACCACCTCCAGGGAGCAGAAGAATGTCGCTTCTTGAAGTCTTAATTGGTTTGAACGTGACTGTCTCGCTGTGGCAATCAGGGATGTCATCATATTAACCTAAATACACTGAAATAATCTTTTTAATTTAGTTTAATCATAATTTATAAATATTGATTATTTAACAGTGTTATCTGAAACCAACCAACATAACTTATTACTACAAAGAAATGACACCAAGGCTGTAACTTACCGTGGTTGATTAACCAGCACCTTTTTGTTCTAATCAATTCATCGTTAGTTAGATTTGAAATGCAAAATGACAACAAATGTCTAGTTACAGCGACTTAATCGCAATTATTTGCTGCTTTTCCATGTATTCTATAATAAAAGGTCAAAACAAGGCGTTTGAATATTGCACCCAGTTTTTTTCCACTTTTCTGAAATGTTATTTACCAATTAGTTTTAGAAAATCTTTAGTAGATTAACAAATAATGAAATTAAAATATTTAAAGCCCCAACGAACATCTGTCTGTTTGGTGAACATGGGGATGTCATTTATATTTCTATAGAACGCATCTGGAAAGGTGTTAAACAGCTAGAACATGTCACTAAAGTGAGGCAACATTGTGAGGCAGAAAATAATCGCGACATAATTTGGGATTAGGCCACTGTATGTTGGTATGACATTAAACAAAAATATTGGGACGTGTACTAATTAGTAAAACGTTTTTAATATAGAGTTTCTGCTCAGATTAGTATTCTGGGTCAAAGCTACAAAAACACAAAACGACAAGCTCTTTTTTTTGTTTTCTAAACACTGGCTGACAATGATTGATGGTTTCGTCGTCCTCGCAGCCTTTTGTGCTAAAAATAAAAATCTACATACGTTTCCGCACTGTGCTTTGAGGTAAAGTGGCGTTCAGAAGCTGGAGAAAAGCTTCTCTGTGTGTGTGTGTTTACATCCCTTTGTATGGATCCTGTAAAACGGGCCCGTCTGCATGTATATTGACCGCATCCCGCTGCTCCCCGTGTCTGTGTCTCGCCCCCACCCGAAGGTCACGGCAAAACCCCGAAAGATGCCGCGTCGGTACGGGCCACCCACCCCATCCCGGCGGCCTGCGGCGTCTACTACTTCGAGGTGAAGATCATCAGCAAAGGCCGAGATGGGTGAGGACACAGAGCACGTCTGTGTGTCGTTTACCGAATCGGCATGACTTCAATCCTGTTAATTGAGTGGGGGGGATCTTACGGTAGCTCACGAATCATCTAAATAAGAGACGATCGCCCACAGGAGATTAGCATTCTCTCTTATCTGAGATTATAAAATGTGGTTCAAATCTAAATGCAATGCACTTCTTGCACTCCTACATATGAAAGCTGGTTTGAGTAATGTATTCTACATCTGTAGCATGTGTGAGTTTAATCCATACAAATATTATTATTTTTAGACATTTATATCGGCAGACTGCATAACACCGAACAATCTCATGAAGTGGAAGCTGGATTAAACATCTTCACAGGGTTAAAGTTCACTTTGGATGGCCTCATCTTCCTGTCTGACGGTCACATGACCGCCGGAGTTCTTGTTTTCCTGAACCAACTGACCCCCTTTGACCCAAGATGCCTCCACACTTTGATCATAAATAATAAATTCCCACATTTAATTGGATTTTGCCGTGGCGTTTGTTCACGTCTCAAAAGAAGAAACGTGCTGTGGCTCGTTTTAAATATTTAATCGCACGTTTTTACACTGAGTATTAAAACGGCAACGGCCATAGACGACGATGCGGGGTGATCGTTTTACCTGTCCGACTAAACCCTCAACCGTCTGCTCCGCAGGTACATGGGCATCGGCCTCTCGGCTCAGGGCGTGAACATGAACAGACTCCCCGGTAAGGTGGCACCTTAGTGTGTGTTTTTTTTCCCTTTCCTCCACAGTGTTTGTCGTCTCTGCCTCGCGGGCGCAGTGAGAAGAACTCGCCCGTGTCTCGGGTGCGTTATACCTCTCTAGCTGTTTGTGTGGGCGTCGTCTTGTCTGAACTGATTGTCTGGTAGCGGTGCGTGCCGCCGGCGCTCTGGAGACGATCCACTCCGGTTATTCGTAGGATAGATTTCTACACGTGTGCGATTGTTCTAGGACGGGGGTCGGGAACCTATGGCTCGCGAGCCGTATTTGGCTCTTCCGGTGACGGCATATGGCTCCCAGACAATTTTGCCCGCCCCCCTGTAATTTTCTCTATCTTGCCAGATTACAGCAGAAGTAATGTGTCAGGTCCTTTTCTTAAAGATGTCTTTGTTTCCCCCCCCCCCCCCCCCGTAGCATCATGCAGCACCAGAAGTCGCATTAAAAGCAAGCTGTATTTAATTTATTATACGTTAAAAATACTATATGGCTCTCAATGAAATATATTTAGAAATATTTGGCTTTTATGGTTCTCCCAGTCAAAAAGGGTCCTGACCCCTCTTCCAGGAGGAAAGCGGCTCACGTTCCTCTGGCTGTTATCGCAGTACGTATCGGAGAAACCGAGTCTTGGAGGCAGAGGATGGAATAATCTGGGTGTGTGTTTTTGAGGGCGGGCCTTGATCAGAGGGCCGCAATATTACAACGGAAATGCTCGAGTGACATCTGGATTAGTGGTTGACCTACATGTGCTGTCCAATCGGAGATAGCCGTATTTAGAGAGCAAGACCGCAATGTTTTTTTTAAACCTTTTGTATTTATACTAAATTCCTGAACGGAAGTGAACATTTATTAAACAGTTATACATATTACTGAACTCACCCTTGACTTTTCTGTGGAATATGTTACATTACATTACGGGTTAAAGGCTAGCTATGTCATGAGATAACAGAATCCCCCTACCTGCAGCTCTAAAGCTCACAAATTAACAAGATGTATCACGTTTGGTGAGCCGAAGTGTAAAAATGATGTCGCGTGCCCCATTTCTCGATTCCCCCGTCAGTCATTTTTAATGTATCGTAGATATTGGTTCGCTTCGGCGCGACAACGTTTCCGCCGCCGGTTCCTCCAGCCGTGACACGTCGGCGTCGGTGGATGTCGGCTCGGAGGTTATCAGGCCCAACGGGAGCCCACCCCGTTAGTCAGTCTGAGAACTGGGCCCCGCCCAGGAGCTCCAGGCCCGACGCAGCGAGATAACAGGAGGCCCAGAGCAGACTGCAGCGGCCCCGGCTGACGGATAGACGCTTTTAATATCCACATTTCCCACTGAAAAAAACAACTAGAATGGGCACTCGGTAGAGCGCATACCTTCGCATATTACAAGATCGGGCATTGGATTATGAACATTTTGGCATTAGGTGCATGCCAATTGGATAAAAATTGACCGCGCTATGGTAAAAAGAAGATTTTGACCTTTTCATGACTTTGACCCGATCGATCCCAAAATCTAATCAAATGGTCCCCGGATAATAACCAATCATCCCACCGAATTTCATGCGATGCGGTTTAATACTTTTTGAGTTATGCGAGTAACACGCATACTAATAAATAAATAAATACACGGCGATCAAAACATAACCTTCCGCATTTTCAATGCGACGGTAACAATGTGCAAGTCCAGTGGTTTGAAAAGACGGACTTTCTCGGTTCAATTAGGGTACGGGAAGCGTCCTCGAGCAAGGCACCGAAGCCTGATGTGCGCCTGCTTACTGTCTCTGTTAACCAAACACACCTGTATCGCATTTCTCGAAGCTTTGGAACGTTGACGACGCATTTCTGTTTCGGACCAGCGATGTTTTCATTAAGTCCCCAAGAGTCCAGCGTTTTTATTTGTTTAACATGATCTCTTCCGTCTTTATTATCGATGCCTCTATGATTCCTAAACACGGGACTTTAGACTCCAATGTGTGCTTTTATTATCGTGTGTGTTTTTTCTTTTTAGTCCAACGATCCACCATCTCCTGCGTTTTTCACACCTCTCCGATTGTGACACCTTCACTTCCCTCAGGTTGGGACAAGCACTCGTACGGTTACCACGGAGACGACGGGCACTCCTTCTGCTCGTCCGGCACCGGGCAGCCCTACGGACCCACGTTCACGACCGGCGACGTCATCGGCTGCTGCGTGAACCTCATCAACAACACCTGCTTCTACACAAAGAACGGCCACAGCCTCGGTGAGGAGGAGCCCAGAAATCTGAGAATATGTTGTTGGTGCCCTGTGGTCACCCGAAGCTACTGGTGATCAGAAAGGACCAGAGCCTTCTTTCTTTTTACTCGCCTGCTGCCGGAATGTCTTTTAATGTCGTAAGTCATAGGGATGGGACGACATTGGATTATTTCGTGGTAAAACACGATAAATTGATCGAGACTTTACTAAATTTGTAGGGTAAAAAACTGTAAATATCATCATGGGGGACTTGAAGAAGCCAGAGCAGCAGACCGTTTATTTAAAGATCTTCAAGAAACACACGGCAAAATAACAATGGGAGAGGGATCGCTGGTCCTCATACATAGTTTAACATTAGTACGAAAAATAAGTAGAAAAATAAGAACAGTGACACTAAGAAATTATCTTTTATTCATGCAGAGGGACCGTATGAATTATCTTATTTAAGTGTTTTTTTTCATTCTAAATAGATGTGTCCCATGCAGGTGGCGACTTCTTGTTCTGCAGAGACTAAATTACTTAGTCTGACATCGGATTGAATTATTATTCTAACGACCGCTTCGAGTTCATCTTTTCTTCTCCTGCGCGAAGGAATCCGTGAATAATGCATTTATAGTAATAATAATGCATCTCACGATTACATGACATTTAAGAAATTGGTTTGCTGCAGTAAGATGAGCGTAACTAAATCACCTCGGTAGGTGTAGAACGATGACTGTGGCCTCTGATGTGTGTGTCTCTCTTCATGCTGACACTTTCTCTCCTTCTGCAGGCATCGCCTTCACAGACCTTCCCGTAAGTACCAGAGTCGGTCCACTCCTTTCTGGTAAAGCGACTTATTCATTTCATACTTAATCGGGGCCGTCGGACAGGAGTCTGTTTACACTGGGGAGAGAGTTCTCTTGTGATGTTTAGAGACTAATGATGGATGGAGCTGCTCTTTGGCACTTGAGATGACGAGCGTGGTATCGGTTAACGCTCCGCCTGAATGTTGAACCACGTGTCCGTTCTGCTTTTTAAGATTTAGTCGACCTGTAAGCCATTTTCTTTTTATATCATTTCTACACTGACAAAGTTTCCTCTCATAAACGGTCATTTAAAAAAATATGTATTTTTCTTTTCTTGAATTTAGCAAGATAATATGCAGCGTTGATTTTTATTCTTTTTTTGAGTAATCCAGCTCCTATTGTCAGGAGACTTTGGGCAATCTGTTTTTGACATCAGTGACTTCCAACGTAACGTGGAATAAACGATATGATGCAACAGCAGTGATGACGTGCCCATTGCAAAACCCGCTCGGCGATTGAGAATTAATATTCGACTTCCTCCGGTCCCCAGCGTGTCGACTCCCGGCCCTCGTTCCGCTCCGTGTCTGCCGATTCGACAACATGTTTACCCGTCGAATTAAAAAATAAAAGGCGCCAACGTGTCCGTGCACGTCTGCTCCGAGCGGAATCTCGCTCCCGTCTCACCCCTGCGCTTCATTAGGTCGACGCCGCGGCCTATTTTTATCGAGGGTGAAGAAACTAAGAGCCGTAGCCACAACAATCGCCCATTGAGCGGCAACACGGGCTTCCTGGTCGAGAGCCAGACATTCGTGGTCCTCCAGAGTCGTGCGGTACGTCACCACGGCACAGCTGACCTTTGTGGCGGCTGGACCGTGACAAAGGCAACTCTGATACGGACACGCACACCACGTGTACTCCTGTTCTCATGGGGACTTTAATCGACTACAGGGTTCGTACGCTCATGGAAAACCTGGGAAAGTCATGGAATTTTAAAATGGTCATTTCCAGGCCTGGAAAAGTCATGGAAAAAAACTTAAATCATCAAAGTTTTGGAAAAGTCATGAACATTTGTAATAATCACATGAAACACGATGACCATCCATCATGCTTTATCTTTTAGAAGCCGCCGCGTGATGTTTATCAAAAGGAAGTAGAATTTCAAAGCTTTGCCCGAGCCTCAAATTGATTGAAAACGTGCAAAAATGCAAGTCACTCCCGACGCTTTCGCTATGTTTTCAACTGTCAATAATAGCAGATAGAAGGTGTCCTCTTTCAGCCAATCATTGCCGTTCATTTACGCAGAGTTTGAAATTATTAATATGTTTTTTTAAAGAAAGACGCTCAAAATATAAGCCGGCGTACGCTCTCGATACGCAACATGTTCTACATTGTTCATGTTTATACCGAGATTTCAGTTTGGTCGTGGAAATTTGATTTAAAGTCCTGGAAATCCATCGATCAAAATGTGTAAGAACCCTGGACTAGTTGTCCCCTCACCCGTAACCTCCTCCTGACTCATTTGAACCATAACCAAGCTGTCGTATTTCAGGCTACACAGCGTGACGCAGCAGCTACAGCGTTCGCTTGCGTGGCACCGATCGATCCAAACTCCATTCATAAATCAAGCATTTAAAAAAAAAACATTTGTTTTCATCTCACTAACAAAGCAGGAATTCAGATTCTGTACCATTCTGCATCCTGATGTTATTTCGTCATTTCTTTCCGTTTGTTGGGATTAAATCTCAGTCGCGTTTATTTTTGGGTTCGAACCGCCGCAGTGAAGCAGTTTCCCGGCGATATCTGGCACTTCCACGCCAAAGTACAAAGCTGCACTTGTGGTTCTCTCCCATGGTTTCACGCTGGAAAGGAATGGCTTACTTGTTGATGGTTTCCGTGGCGATAAGCAGTGCATCGAGTGTGAATGACGCAAATAAAACACAAATCATCCCGAGATCAAACTCCCACAAATTCGCTTTGCGGTCGGTGGTCGCGCGGCATCAGACCGACTTCTGTCTTTAACACCAGTCCTCACTCTAATCTCCCCTCACAACCGCACACAATCAACCTTTATTCTCTCCTTTTAATTATAATATTGTAAACATGTTGTCATACTCCAATTTCAATCCAAGAAGAACTTTTCTCTCACACACACACAGTCCAGGAGCCCTTTGATCAAATCAAGGCTGTAATTGGATCGGTAGAAGAATGAACCCACAGAAGCCTCCTCACCTCGTGTTGTTTATCTCTTCGGCCGATGTCATGGCCCCTTACTTAACCCTTTGGCTTTGGCATGCAACGCGTCAACAACCGTGTGTCAAAACACATTTTCTATTCGTCAGGAAGAAAATGATTAAATCGTGACGTCTCTCAACCGCTCTGAAGTCAGTCAGCCGTCAAACATCGTCACGCCGCCGGTATTGATCCCCGAAGGAGACATTTACGTGCATGAAGGGGAGATGGAGAAGTTGAGTAGCGGACCGTGAAGGAGACATTATAACACCGGAGCTTAATGGATGCTTTATGGTCAATACAAATCATCCTTCTTGCTTCTTTAGTGTCTCAGGAAATGCATTTTTTTTAAATTGTAGAATCCGCTTGTCAGATCGAGCTTTCGGGATAATTGGAGACGGACATTCCTCTTAGATTTTCCGCTTTCCTGTTTACATTCAAATGTTCTTTTCCCTCTTTTGATTCATAGTCCAGATTACCCCTCTCCCTCTATCATCCTAATTCTCTCCTCTCCAATCTCCCGCCGCTTCAGCCCAACTTGTACCCGACCGTGGGCCTTCAGACTCCAGGGGAGGTGGTGGACGCGAACTTCGGCCAGCACCCCTTCGTGTTCGACATCGAGGACTACATGCGCGAGTGGAGGACAAAGATCCAGGCCCAGATCGACCGCTTCCCCATCGGAGAGCGCGAGGGCGAGTGGCAGTCCATGATCCAGAAGTAAGAAGTCCCGAGCATCAAGTAGCCCGTTTAAGAATTGCGATGCAACGATACTGAGAGGCCTTTACTGAAATGCAACCGGCTGCTAATGAGTGCTCCAGAGACGGGAAGTACTGAGACAGGAAGTACTAGACACCGTAGGCGACGCGGCGAGGATCACGTCCCGGATGGGAGCGAGCGGGAGCCGCGATCGGGGAGTAAAATCTGTGGGACTCTGTTTATCCCTCATGTGCCATACTCTGACGGGATTAGCTCTCTGTTGCTATGACTACTCGTCCAGAATGGATTCAATCTCTATTTGACGGGGGATTGGGGTTGATTTTTATATATTTATATATATATTTATATTATTATATATTTATATAATTATATATATATTAGGGCCGTCAATCGATTAAAAAAAATTAACTAATTAATCGCACATGTTGAAATTGCGATTAATTAATCGCGATAAAAAGTGTTTTCCTTCTTTTTAAAGACAAAACTTCACACAGCGCTGTGTTTTCAAAGAGGCTCCTACATATACAGTGCCAGCGAGGTATTTAATATCGTGGATGATAAATTGTTTCTTCAGTGAAACATCAGATTAGTAAAAAAAAAGAAGTATATTGAGACCCCATTGGTCCTGTCATCTTTACCACTGAACAGCAGAACCAGTGGCCTTGGTAACTGACTGATTCAAATATGTCACGTTAACCCTCTGGAGGCTGGGGGCATTTTATACATTTTACAAAAAAAATTAAATTCACCGTTTAAAGTCTTTTGCATGTGACACACCCCCACGTGTTATACATCAAACATTCCAGAACAATCTCAGCTCTGTAATGAGGCTCATTGTCCTCGCGCCGTGTTCTCTGCTCTCTGACTGACAGGCTGCTATAGATTCAAGATTCAAGATTCAAGATGTTTTATTTGTCACATACACACACAGGGTGTGCAGTGAAATGAAAGTGGCAATGCTCAGCAGGAATGTGCAAGGGCAACAAGTACACACTATTTACAAATAAAAAACAACACAATATTTACAGTAAGTGTGTGTGTGTGTGTGTGTGTGTGTGCCTAAGAGGGCAGTTGTGTGGGTCTATGGGGGTCCTGGTGAGGTCGGAGTTCACAATCCTGATGGCCTGAGGAAAGAAACTCCGTCTCAGTCTCTCTGTTCTTGCAGCGTGACTACGGAGGCGCCTGCCTGACCGCAGCAGCTGAAACAGTCTGTTGTTGGGGTGGTGAGGATCCTTCATGATCCTGCCGGCTCTGGTTCTGCACCTCCTGGTGTACAAGTCCTGCAGGGTGTGGAGTGTAGTTCCAATAGTGCGCTCAGCCGAACGCACTACTCTCTGCAGAGCCTTCCTGTCCTGAGCGGAGCAGTTGCCAAACCAGGCTGTGATGCTTCCTGTCAGGACGCTCTCTACAGCTCCAGAGTAGAAGGACTGAAGGATCCTCTGGGAAACTTTAAATTTCCTCAGCTGCCTGAGGTGGTAGAGGCGCTGCCTTGCCTTTCTCACCAGAGTGTCTGTGTTTGTTGACCATGTCAGATCCTCGGTGATGTGGACTCCCAGGTATTTATACCCGCTCACCCTCTCCACAGTAGTCCCGTTAATCCCCAGTGGTGAGTACGCCCTCTGTTGTTGTACCTCCTAAAGTCCACAATCAGCTCCTTAGTTTTGGTGACATTCATGATGAGGCTGTTGTCCTGGCACCAGAGTGACAGATCAGCAACTTCCTCCAGGTAGGCCTTCTCGACGTTGTCGGAGATCAGGCCCACCACCACTGTGTCATCCGCAAACTTGATGATGGTGTTGAGCTGAACCTGGCCACACAGTCATGTGTGTACAGGGAGTACAGTAGGGGCTGAGGACGCAACCCTGGGGGATCCTGTGTTCAGGGTGAGGGATTTGAGGTGTGTCTGCCCACCCTGACCACCTGTGGCCTGGCGGTCAGGAAGTCCAGGATCCAAGCACACAGGGGTGTTCAGTCCCAGCTCAATCAGCTTGCCGCCAGTCTGAGGGGACTATGGTGTTGAAAGCTGAACTATAATCAATGAACAGCAGTCTCACATAGCCCCCTCTGGCTGTCCAGATGAGAGAGTGTGGTGTGCAGTACCTGGGAGACAGCATCATCCGTGGATCTGTTTGGGCGATAAGCAAACTGCAGCGGGTCCATGGAGGAAGGGAGGAAGGCGCAGATGTAGTCCTTTATCAGCCTCTCAGCATTTCATGACCACCGAGGTGAGGGCCACCGGTCGGTAGTCATTCATACATGCTGGAGAAGCATTCTTGGGCACAGGGACAATAGTGGATCTCTTGAAGCAGGCGGGACCACGGACTCAGCCAGGGAGAGGTTGAATATTGTGGTGAACACTGGAGCTAGCTGGTTAGCACAGGTCTTCAGTACTCGCCCAGATATGCCATCTGGACCTGCAGCTTTCCTGGTGTTCACCCTCAACAGAGCCCTCCTCACACTGTGCTCGGTCACAGAGAGTGTGTGTTCATCCCCAGCGGTAGAACTCACCGGCTACGCTTAACGGTGTTGTTGTTAGCGGCGAGCTAGCGCTGTTGTTGCTAGCCTCAAACCGTGCATAAAATGAGTTCAGGTCGTCCGCTAGGGATGCGTCGGCACTCACCATTGCGCGGGTCTCCTCTGGTAGTTTGTGATAGTCCGTAGCCCCTGCCATAGGCGCCTGGTGTCGCGCTGCTCCATCTGTGATTCCACTCTGTCTCGGTACCTCCTTTTGGCGTCCTTCACCGCCCTCCTCAGTCCATAGACCGCTGCCTTGTACTCGTCCATGTTGCGGATACAAGACCGAGTTATAGGCAGCAGTCCAGGCCTTCACAGCTCCACGGATGGCTCTATCGACCCACGGCTTTTGGTTAGGAAAGTCCCTAACTTTTACCGTGGGGCGATGGTGTCCGTTAAGCGTTGCTATGAGGCTCATTGCTACTTCCGAACTCGCTGACGTCACTGGAACTGGATTGGATCATGTCCCAGTCGACGATACGTGAGCGCCCTGTAGCTCAGCCTCTGATTGGTCAGACCACCGCATTCGTTCCTCGTCACTACCGCTTCCGCGCGATCCTTTGTTTATACTCCGGAAGCAGAAAATGGCGGCATGGTCTGATTTCCCTAACGGAGTGAGAGAGACAGCCTTGCTGCCTCTCTTGAATGGCGATAGCAGTGGTCCAACGTTCTTTCCCTCTGGTAGCACACGTAATGTGCTGGTGAAAGTTCGGCATGACTTTTTAGGTTTGCCTTGTTAAAGTCCCCAGCCACCACCACAGCCGCTCGGGATACTTGTTCTGATGCCGACATAACACATCATGTAGGTCCGATAGTGCTACGCCGGTGTCCGCTTGTGGTGGAATGTAGACGGCTGTGGTGATGACCGAGCTGAACTCCGGGAAGGTAGAATGGACGGCATGAGATCGCCAGATGTTCCAGGTTCGCGAGCAGGAACGAGAAAGAGTCTTAATGTTCTTGGGGTCACACCACATGTTGTTTGTCATGAAGCAAACCCTCCACCCTTAGATTTACCAGACTCTTCCGTTCTGTCTGCACGGAAAACAGAGAAGGACTCGGTTGGGCATATGACTCGATCCGGCACCAGCGGGTCAGCCAAGTTTCCGTCAGACAAAAGATGTTACAATCCGCATGTCCCGTTGGAATCTGATCCTTGCCCTAAAATCATCCATCTTATTTTCCAGAGACTGGACGTTAGCAAGAAGGATGCTGGGCAAAGGTGGACGGTGGGCTTGAACTCTCAGTCTGTTCAATTCCGCTCCGCTTCCCTCGAAGTTTTCGTCTCTCCCGTAGTAGCGGCTCCACTGTTGTTGTTTTGGTTCGCCGACAATCTCTGCCGGCCACGCTGGATCGATGGAAAAAGTGGACAAAAACCCTTGTTTTGCGCAAAAGTTTATGTCCAAAAGTGTGCTGCGGTCGTATGCTGTTAGTGCCGATGTGTTTGTGGCAAAGAAAATATTAAAAATAAACACAAAAACTAAAAGAGCGCACAATCTCCGCGGAGCTGCCGCGACGGCGACTGGACACAGCCGCGCCATCCTCCATCCAGCCTCATCTGTGGTGGGAGGTCCTTTGTGATTTACTGAGTGTTCATTGGTTGTTTTTTCCCCGAAATGTTGACAGACAAACGGATTGACAAATCACGTTGAAGGTTTCGTGTGACGAGTTCTTTCCGCGCGCGTCACCCGACACGTCGCCCCTCCGTTCCTCTGTATCAGAGGGGGAGACGGGAGGAAGGAGCGGAGGAGGAAACCCGACTGATTCATCCACGAGTTAAACTGATTTCTGCTCCTTATTTTCGCAGAGAAATAATTGTTTTAAAAACGGAAACAGTGTCAAACCGTACTGCCGCGGTTTGACACTCAGAGGAGTGTAAAAACTTCAACGAACACCGGAAGCAAGTCGAACCCCCAGTTGCTTCCCGGGCGCATCACTGCAGCCCACTGCTCCTTAATAACTAAGGATGGGTTAAATGCAGAGAACTAATTCCCCCTTGTGGATTAATAAAGTATATTAAAAAAAATAAAAAATAAAAACAAAGTTGCGTTAAAATATTTTAGTGCGTTAACGCGGCCAAATTAATCGCATAGATTAACGCGTTAACGCTGACAGCACTAATATATATATATCCAGGAAACAGAAGTTTCTGTGCGGGTGTCAGCCAGTGGATGTGGACTGATGACCTGAGGCCTCTGAGCTCAAATCTTCCAAGATTATCAAGGGCTGTGTGAAGAGAAGACAGAATTTTGTCGGATTTGGGAGTCAAACGGACGGTTCCAATCTTGTATTTCTAATAAAAAATATAGTATTCTACAGTTATGCTGGTGTAAAATTAAGCCAAACACTGCATCAGCAAATAGACTGTACACAAGAGAGGGATGCCGAATGCGTCTCCGCTGCGTGTATTCACGCAGAGCCTTTTTTTGTTTGTTTGCACCTCGTCAGGATGGTGGCTTCCTACCTGGTGCACCACAGCTACTGTGCCACGGCGGAAGCCTTCGCCAAATCCACAGACCAGGCCGTGCACGAGGAGCTGGCCTCCATCAAAAACCGACAGAGTGAGTCCTCCTGTGGTTTCCGTCTTTAAATATAACCAGAACTTCTGGTGCCGGGACCGCGGCCCCACTGGATCGATACGGTGCCGCTGTCGCCGCTCAACATGTTGACTGTCGGTTTGCAGAAATCCAGAAGCTGGTGCTGTCCGGTAGAATGGGCGAGGCCATCGAGACCACCCAGCAGCTCTACCCCAACCTCCTGGAGAGGAACCCGGACCTTCTCTTCATGCTCAAGTAAGACCGATGTTGTTGTTTTCTCTCGCACATTTTGATTGAATTAAATCCAATATTTAAACTTGAACGGGCACTCGGTAGAGCGCATACCTTCGCATATCACAAGATTGGGCATTGAATTATGAACATGTTGGCATTAGTTGCATGCCAATTGGATACAAATTGACCGTGGTATGGTAAAAAGAAGATTTTGACCTTTTCATGACCTTTGACCCGATCGATCCCAAAATCGAATCAAATGGTCCCCGGATAATAACCAATCAGCCCACCAAATTTCACGCGATTCGGTTTAATACTTTTTGAGTTATGCGAATAACACGCACACATACAAATAAATAAATACACGGCGATCAAAACATAACCTTCCGCATTTTCAATGCGAAGGTAATGAAAGGAAACCTCGTCTTACTGGATTCCCTCCTCCGTTCCCTCCCCCCTGCGTCCCCAGGGTGAGACAGTTCATCGAGATGGTGAACGGCACCGACAGTGAGGTGAGGTGTCTGGGGGGCCGCAGCCCGAAGTCTCAGGACAGTTACCCCGGCTCCCCCCGGCCCTTCAGCAGCCCCAGCCACAAAGCCAGCAGCTCCCAGCCTTACCTCCCAGGTATCAACACTTCTCCATTTCACTGCCAGTTACCTCTCTTCTCCTCCTAGTATCTGTTTAAAAAAGAAAACCGTCTTTCCCGTCGTTTTTTTGAATGTCATTTATTTCCCCCCAGGGTTCGACACCAACTGCTGTAACGGCGTGACGTCTAATAAGAGCCACAGCTCCTCCCCTCACAGTCACAAGCCCTGCCCCCCCAGCGCTGGCTCCACCCTGCCGGCGTCTGACGTCGGCCTCAACGGGAGCCACGGCCAGCCGCCCGTAACCAGGTACTGGGAGGACCTCGCTCACATGGAATTAACTCTTTTTTAAAAGCTGAATTTATACCTCAAAAGGAGCCTGTGATTAGTACCCACTCCTCGTAGGAACTGCAACACACACACGCACACACACACTTAAACCCATATTACCTTGAATAGCTCAAACCCACACAGACCCTTATGGGGGACAACGCGCTGTTAGACTGGATTCAGTCAAATGCATTTCTTTAATGTCGGCCTCCTCCGGTGGCTTTAACACCTCCGCCTCGTTACGCTGTGACATCATCACTGTTGGGTTAGGGTTACAGGGGCGCCGGGGCGCCGCTCTTTCCTCGCGGTTGACCTCGTTCCGGAGGAGGAGGAGGAGGAGGAGGAGGAGGAGGACCTGTTGACTCCACTGAACGTCCTTCTCCTCTCAGTAGCGACGTGGACATGGAGGTCGACCACTTCACCAACGGAGTGACCGAATTGTCCTCCAACGGTTTCCTCAACGGCAGCTCCAAACACGCCGCCGAGCCCGACGACTGTGACGCGGACATGGGTGAGTGTGTGAGTGTGTGTGTGTGTAAGTGCATATTGGCGGGTGAGCGCTGTGCCCACTCTGGCCCGTGGCTCTGCAGAGGTGGAGTCGACTCAGTCCAAGAGGCAGCTGTGCGGCGGCAGCCAGGCGGCCATCGAGAGGATGATCCACTTCGGCAGGGAGCTCCAGAGCATGAGCGAACACCTCCGCCGCGAGTGTGGCAAGAACTCCGCCAACAAGAAGATGCTGAAGGTACACACACACACATGCACACACACACACACACACACAAGTATCACTGCACCCACGTCAACATATTTCTAAAGCGATTTGGCTGAGATATTCTGCACTTTGGAACGACTAAATGTTAAATTACATTATGAACCGTCATTTCTAAAGGATGTCTTTTAAAGTGCCCTAACCTGGACAGAAACTTGAAAACAGTAACAAGCGCAGAAAGGCATTTTGGGAAATCCCCAAACACTGAAGTGGTGCCGTGTCATCAGTAATACTGGAGGGATTTAGGATTGTACCTCCTGGATAGTTGGACTCACAAGAGCCAACACATCGGGTACTACATTTCCCATCATGCAACTTAACATCCCTTTGCCTGCCTGTTTTTTTATAAATGTTCAGTTCTTACAAACTGCTGATTGGTTATTATTATATTTAACATCATATAATAATGATATAAAGCACCTTTTTACTCCAACGTGAGAACAGAACGTGGAAGGACTCGTGGTGTCAGATCGACAGGAAGTGAGGTCACCTGTTGTTGTTGTTGTTTGTCTCCTTGCAGGATGCCTTCAGCCTGCTGGCCTACTCGGACCCCTGGAGCAGCCCGGTCGGCTACCAGCTGGACGCCATTCAGAGGGAGCCCGTGTGCTCCACTCTCAACAGTGCAATATTAGGTGAGTCAGCCGACGCACGTTGGGTGTCGTAAAACAATGCGGCGGAACAAACGTACCGACTGACTGCTTCACGACTGACGCCATCATCAGGCGGTGGGGTCTGCAGTCCTGACAGTGTTTCTCTCTCTCTCTCCCTCTCCCTCTCCCTCTCTCCCCCTCTCCCTCCCTCCAGAGACTCACAACCTGCCCAAGCAGCCCCCCCTGGCCCAGGCCATGGGTCAGGCCGCCCAGTGCCTCACCATCATGGCACGGACTGGCAGCGGCTCCTGCGCCTTCGCCTCTGTGGACGATTACCTGCACTAGCCCTGCGTATACACACACACACACACACACACACACACACACACTCTCTCACTCTGAGGGCCTGTCTAGAAATGTCTCCTTCCACTTCCTCCATCAGTGTCGACGTTAACCACCTGACTCCCCTCGCCGCCGAGGATCAGGACTCCTTTCTGGGCAGATCTTTAGATCGCTTACACACACACACACCACAAGCATAGCAATTCAGACACACACCAACTGTCTTTCCATCTTAAATATGAAAATCCGATCCACACACCCCCCTCCCCCTCCAGCCGTGCGAGGCTGGCGTCTGCATCATTATGACCGACAGCGGGGACGGCAACTTGGAAAATACTCAAACTGGTGTTAAGATGCCGCAGATACCCCCCCTCCCCCTCCCGTATATACCAGGGGGGGGGGGGGGCACCGTACAGGGGTGGGACAGACTTCCCAAAAAACAACTGGTTAAATGGAAAAATAGGACGAAGACGACGGACGATTGACCGTCACGGCCGACCCTTTGACCCGGTCCCCGTAAACCAACTCGCTGAGATCCCCCCCCCTCCCCCCCCACTTCAGGACTTTGGCAGAGATCCGCGTGACTCTCGCGGACTCTGGACTTTGAAGAAGCCGGAGAGAATCTGCATTACTCAACTCCACGTTTCCCCGTTTTTAAAACCTTTTGTTTTTAGTGGTTTCCCGCGGCGCGGTGGAGGCGTGGTTACCTGGCTCGTGTGTTTTTTTTTTTTTTTTTTTAGTTTCTCCAGTTTACAAAGTATGGTGCAGACGATGATTCTTCTTATTATTCTAATTATCATATTAATTATTGTTACTTGCATTCACAGTATATTTGTTGAGCGCCAGCAAGAGCAAGTTCCACTCATTATTATTATAATAATAAAGGTCACGATCCCACCGATGACAGCGTGTGCACATGTTAACGTTTATATACGAGTCTAACTAAATGGAAATGTATCGATAGAGTGAGATATTTAGTGAATGAAAGGAAAAACACACTCCTTTACTTCTTTGTCCCGACAGCAGTGGCTCCTGGAGGTTGTTCCTCGTCTGTACGGTATTTTGACTCCAGGGTTCCTTTGAGATGAAGAGTTGGGAAGTCCTGGAACGCCAGAACTTTAACGGGAAAGAAACTGTGTAGGAACCCTGCAATGACCTCTGACCCGGTTTTTAATTGTTAACCCCGCCCCTAAAGCAAACCCTGCACAGCATGTTTGACGCAAACATTGTTATCAATCTTTATTTTTGTATCCGTCTACGCTCACTGCTCAACCCACAAAGAACTCAGGAGCCAAAATGTCCCCCGTCGCTCCTCCTCGGTTTTTAGAACCGGACCCCGGTCAGTTTTTGATTTAGCCGCGCATCGATCCGCTTTTCGGAAAATTCAAAGTTCTCTCCACTTTTTTTTTGCCCTCTGAGCAAAGATTAGATTCACATTATTTTATTTATTTTTTTACAGAGGATAAGTATTTTGGGACATTTGTGGAAACGGTGTCGAAGCTTTAAGCCTCCGATTGGACGTCTTTTGACTGAGTGGCGGCGGCGGCGTTTTGAACTAGCGCTCCCGCCTAAAAGTAGACACCCCCACACACACACTTACCGTGGGATTCAGAGCATTAATAAAGCAGCAAACGACCAGAGCGGCGTCTGAGCTCTCCCTCGGTCGCAATTCAAGCTCTTTCCCCTCGTCGCGCGTTGCTTTTAGTGCACGTTAGCCGTTAGCTGTCGACGCTGTTGTCCAGTTAGCTGCAAGTTGGCGCCGCGTGCGCTTCTAAGCTCGTATTAAGCACTTTCTTTTTTTCAAAGCCCCAAGATGTTGATACAAATTTAGTTGTTCGTCAATTTTTAGCAAGTTAAGATGTCCGTCCCCCGTCGACATCCACTCAAAGTGGAAGCGAGCTAAGCTAATTAGCTCCGATTGCTAACGCGTCGGCGCCGATTCACACACGACTTTCGGTATCCGCACACTGTGTTCGTTCTGGATTATGCAAAAGGAGGAGGAGCTCTTGCTGGCCGTCTCTCTTTCGTAGTTCCAGTTCTTTTTTGGGGGGGTTCCTCCAACATTCTCGTCATCTTATCCGTAGTAAAAATGTTGGATGTGCACAAATAGACCGGGTGAGAAAAAAAACATGTTGCTGCTGAAAAATTATTAAAAGTTATATTTTCAAACGAGCGTGCACAAAAAACAAAAAAAAGGATGTATTTCAGTTGGCTTTGATGTCGGGTAGCAGCAGTGAAATGTCGTAATTTTATTTTCTGTGGATTTTAATTTTTACTTCGGTTGCTGTCTGGTAGCGTTTTCGCTGTCGTCTAGTTTCTATTTTTTCTGCTTTTGGGAAGAGAAAAAAGCATTAATGTATGAAAAGACCTCCGAGTCGAGAGGGAGAATAAAACCATTAAAAGAAAATCAGTATTTGTCAATCGCACTGTTCAGAAGATCAAAAAGAAATCCTTTAGGAAGACAACGCAGCCGTGTGCTCCGACGGTTCCTTCTCGCCACTTGCAGAGAAACAGGAAGTCCGAGGCGTTCGCTTCACACCGTCTCGTCTTTTAAGTTGTTTTTTGTTTCGCCTCAGGAGGTCGAGTTGACTGACGTGGTGGAAAACAGCTTTTCTCGTTCTCTTTTAATCCTGGATCGCAAGCAGTGGTGGCATCGTTTGGAAAAAACGTGTTAGACAAAGTGTCTGAACCCTCCGCATGCCGTCGTAAAGTGGTGCTAAGATCACGGTGGAAGTCTTTTAGCCCGTTTAAGGAAAGCGTTACGCAGAATTTTAGAGGAAAAAAACAAAGTGCTATTTGTTTGAGGGTGAACAGATTTATTAAAATAAGGAAATGAAAAAAAGCTGAAGTCCTGATACAGTTCAGTTAGATCCTAAAATAATCCCCTTGTGGTTATTCCACATACGGAGCCTGGAAGGGAAAAGGGTCCACTTAAAAACGACTGTTAGACAAGCTTCCATTTATATTAATTTAGGTTTGTGTTGCTGGAAAAACTGAGTTATTCAATTAATTTACTAAAATTCATTCTCCACATCAAAATAAACTTGGCTAATATCAGACTCTGACTTTGACCAGTGCACATGTTTGGTTTGAGCTTTATTTAAAGTGAAATAACTCAAATAATCACATCCAGAAACTGATTGTTCTTGTAAAGAATCTTTTTATAAACATTTCATTGAATGTCACGAGCAGAAAATATTTGACATTTTGGGTCAAAAGATAATCAACGACAATCTCTTGACTCAGTAATCTAATCACGTAAAAGCAACTTATAACAATCTTTTATGAAACAAATGACTAGTTTAAGGTTAGACACACAATCCCACCTTTAACACTAAACAGCTCCACATGTTCTGCTCTTTAAAAACAAAAAGCAGCCGAGGAGCCGTCCTGTATTTCAAACCCGCGTGAGGGTTGTTGAACATGTCGGTGATGAGCCGGGGGTCCGGGCTGCTGCCAGGTTCTCATCCGGTCCCCAACGAGAGGTCCAGAGCTCGGCTTCCTCTGCATTCGGGGTCCAGTTAAATCCAGCGTGCAGTACCGGGGTCCGGTCAGCAGGGGGGGAGCTTCTGCTTGTGGATCCACCTTCTCTTCAGCTTCTCTGCTTTGGCCTTCTCTTTAAGGGCTGATCGGACAGAGGACACGACGGATTAGAGAACGTCCAATAAATATAAACTCGCCAGCGGGGAGATTTTCATCTCCAATGGTCCTTGAACATACGTGTCCATTTGATGTCATACCAAATAAACCTTTTGATTTACCAGATTCTGTACAAAACATTCTGAGCTCTAAAGAGCAACTAGGAAGCCATGATGGATTCTCAGTCACATGACCACATCGACTGGAAGTGGAAGTTGGAAAAATATACAACGCTTAAAGCCTGGTGACAAAATGATAGATTCCAGGGGTTCCGAATTTTTGCAAGATTAAAGACATTCAACTATTTTTATGGTATTGCAGTTATGCGCTAAACAGAGTTAAATGTCCTTAATCTTGCAAAAATTCTCTTTCTAGTCATTATGTTTCCATGGAGATGGACTTTAATATCAGATATAAAACAACACAACAGAAAAATGTAGCAGGAGCCAAAAGAATAACCAATTAAAAACTTATTTCTGGGTTAGAGGGTTAAAGTTCTATGTTGGCGACCCCGGTGGACAAACGCGGTAGTGTTTTCCAGCACCAGATCCCTTGTGAAACCCTCATGGTACCACAGCAGCATGACGTCGCTGCTCCACCACCACAGTGACCTGAAAACAAACTCACCCCAGTCCTTCTTGACAAACAGCACCGCTGCACTTTTGTGTTTCCCCGTCTTGTTCTGGATGGAGAGAAGCTCGTTACCTGAAGGGAGGAGGAGAGGAGATAACGGGTCAACGCCATCAGCCGTAAAACAAGCCGACGGGACGACGGTCAAGACTCAACAAGATGTCGCCGTCGGGTTCCCAGGCGTCCCACGAGAGAGGAGACGCCTCGGTGGAACCGGACGGAGCGTCGCTGTCGCAAAAACTCAAAATTGAGACAGATCATCGTCTTCTCAGACTACTGGCACAGAGTGTAGCTTGCAGAACGTCACATGACACGAGGGAGGAGCGGCATTCATCTTTTAATAGGATTAGTTTCAAAATAAGTTCCTAGAATTCTGATCAATTTGGATTCATTCATTCAGATTGTTAAAAAGATCAGATTTTAAATCAGGTATGTAAGAATTTGTTATATTTATACGATTTATCTGCTCTAAATATTTTACCTGAGTGTCAACAGTGAAATGTAATAAATCAATATACTTGTAAAAAAATAACAACCACAAAACACTCGATTGACACTTCAGAAGCATAAACATCTAAATTATTTGTGTTCACTTAAAATCATAAAACAATTGGTTCAAAATGCACCCACAAATAAAAAAAGTTTTTTTTCTTCTGTATAATAATTTATGGCAGAACTTATTCTGCTCACGATATAAAAACCAGCAGTTTGAGAAAAAAAAAAAGTGCGATGGTTTTCATACCCTTACTAAAACTGTTTTTCCTCAACCACAACAGCCATTTTAATAATCCCGTTGCTATGGAAACAACACCCCATACGCAACGCGTAACGCTCCCCGTCTTACTCGTGGTCCTGCAGCTTCCCGGCCCGTACAGCCGGGACTGGAGGAAGTCCTCCGCCGCCTGTTGCTGCGAGGCCGCCGCCACTCGCCCCTTCACTGTCGTCACTGTGTAGTTTCCCTTCAGACTGAAATGACAACATAAGAGTCCGGTTAGAGTCCGGTCCGGAGTTTAAACTGCTGCAGCGACGAGTTGGACGTTAGGTTTCTTCTTCCTGATCTTCGCTCTGGGAAAAGGTGCGTTTACATACTTTCGGGCCTGTGCTGGTTTCCCGCTCTCCTTCTTCCCCTCGTCTTCTTCAGCCGCTGGAGGACAAATAAAAACACAGATTTGACCTGAAGCTCTTTTTATTACACCAGTTTCCTCTAAAGGTCTAAAATACGTGAGGGCACAAATGAGCTTCTTTACCTTTAGCCTCAGTTTGCTTCTGCTTCCTGTTTAAAGAAAATAAAAGCATGTTTTGAGTGAATTTTGGTGGAGAAGATGTTCAAAGTGGAAGTGACTTTACTTTGAAGGGGCGGAGTTGATTTCTTCCAACACTTCAGCCGATAGGAGTTTTCTTTTCTGTGGGAACAAAGGGAGTTTTATTTATTAGATGTAACTACGAAACAATTAAAAGGATTAATTTGAGTGGATGAAGTTCAATAGAAAACCAACATTTGAAAATATGGCAATATTTTGGAAGGCAAAGGATGCAACATTCATCTCATAATATAAATTATTTATGTCTTTCTTACTTGTCGACGGGACTAATCCATCATGTCGCAGAGTAAATTTGCATTTATTGGCAAAATATCTCCATAAATAATTATGTAAACACAAATTAAGTACAAATTTAAAAAGTTTGATTCACAATATTTCACTAGTTTTTTGCACCATCTGTTTTGAGATAATAACTGTATGTGTCCCATTTGTACAAGTGGGTACTCTAATAGAAGATGTACATATTCACAAACAGGCTTTTCTTAACATCTGCGCAGGTATATATATGAATAAACACCAATGTTTCTACAAACACACACACCTTCTGTTCCTGGAACAACTCCTGCCTCTTCCTTCTCTTCTCCTTCAGCAGCTCTTTGTCCCTGCAAACATGGCAATGCAATCACATCAGAATGATAATATTAACATTTATCTGGGGTTTAGTGGCTCTTACACTCATATGAACAAATAGACGTATGTTGCTTACACGCATGCGCGAGTCTTAAAGCGTGTAAAGACACAGTTCTGACTTGTTGGGAACCGCTCAGGGTATAATATGCACACCGACGTGAAAAGTGCGACCAAATAAATAATAATAATTTAATGTAGTGCATTCAATTTGGAAAACGACCGAAGCCAGGCTCCTTTCAACGGAGTGTGGTTCTCCGGCCTCATGCGCGCTACCTTCTGGCGGAGAGCAGCGCCTCCTTCATGCTCCGCAGCGCCTCCGCCTTCGAGTCTTCAAAGGTCATCTCCTCGGGCGCCTCGTCGTCGCTGGACGTGAGCATTAAACTGAAGCCCTCGGTCCTCGGGTCCATTTCCGTCGTCTTCGTAGACGAAGCCGTGTTCCCACGTTGTCCCTTCGCCATGTTGGCCAGAGCGGAGACGAGAAGTGACGTCATCGCGCAGCGTCACACGGCGTGACGCTTCACGTTTGCGACACGATGTGGGGCGCTTTCCGAATTGGCCGGGATTGACACAATTATAACTAGAACGGGCACTCGGTAGAGCGCATACCTTCGCATATCACAAGATTGGGCATTGAATTATGAACATTTTGGCATTAGTTGCATGCCAATTGGATAAAAATTGACCACGCTATGGTAAAAAGAAGATTTTGACCTTTCCATGACCTTGACCTTTGACCCGATAGATCCCAAAATCTAATCAAATGGCTCCCGGATAATAAGCAATCATCCCACCAAATTTCATGCGATTCAAGAAGATGTTGACCTTTTCATGACCTTGACCTTTGACCCGATCGATCCCAAAATCTAATCAAATGGTCCCCGGATAATAACCAATCATCCCACCAAATCTCATGCGATTCGGTTTAAAGCTTTTTTTGTTATGCGAATAACACGCATACAAATAAATAAATAAATACATGGCGATCAAAACATAACCTTGCGCATTTTCAATGCGAAGGTAATAATACTACTAATAATAATAAAAATATTATTATTATTATTATTAATAATAACAATTAATGAATAATAATAAAGTATTACTATTATTAGTATTAGTATTATTAATAATAATAGTAATAATTATGTGAAATGCATTTTTTGGCATGGGGTCTAAATGCTTCATTTTTGCCTATTCAAAAAAAATGGTGCATGCGAATATTTTTGCATACTCTGTTCTCTTAACAATAAAAGGTTAAATACAAGTAAAAGTACACATGTATCGGCATCACAATAGAGTTTAACTGCTTGAAGACATTCTTTTCTTTCTCACATTATTATTATAATATAGTATGTGTTAATCTCTTTAATGTTGCAGCTAGTTATCTTGTACACCATTAATTTTTACCGATAATAACATATGATCAAAAATACTTGATTTTTATTTCGCATTATGAATTAAATAATGTCATGTTTCCAGCTTCAAAAATGTTATTTTAATATGTATATTGTATTTGAATAATGTTGAGCTTTGGACTGTGAAGGAGACACTTTGAGCTCGATTAATTGATAACATAATCAGCAGATTGACCCAACAGTATTTAGTTTAATTAGTTTTAATTCAATAGAAAATAGTTCACAACTAGCAGTAGCCTACTATATTATTAACTTTTTCTTTCACCGATCATGTTAGCCAAGTTAGGTCATGTTTGAATGTTTTACAACAATTTTAATTCTGAAATTAGAAAGCAGTTAAACTTGCAATTGCAAGTATCTTCAATACTTTAATCAGTTTTACTTTTTTTTGTATTCCCCTTTTATTAATTAAAACATGTATGCTTTCTGTAGTAAACATATTTGGAGTTTATTGGCATTTGTAGACACTGTCATATTTTATTTTGAAAACCACAACCGGAAACCCAATTCAAATTGTCGGCAGCAGGTGCCGTGTATCGGCAACAACAACCAGGACAACAACGGGATCCGCTAACGGGACCGCCGATCGTACCAGAGAAGCAATGCACCGACTGTTGCTCGTGTTCCTGGCCGCTGCCGGGGCGTCTGTCCTCGGCCTGCCCAGGCTGGACGCGTCCCCGGCGGCCGCGCCGTGCCTCGCCCCGCAGCAGTGGGAGGGCAGATGGGTGATGTTCGACCACAGCAGCGGGAGGAACAGCCGAGCCTCGGTGTCCTACGACGGCCTGAAGCAGAGGATCCGGGTCCTGCAGCAGAACAAGAAGCACGCGCCCTGTCAGAGGTAAGAGGGCCTGAGCCTTTAGGGTTTTATTGTCTGACTACTGCACAAAGTTATCTCATGGGCAAGTGTATGACATGTGTATTATATATGTTATTATAGTATCTATATCTTATTAATATATATGTATATATATATATGTGTGCATTTATAGGTACACATGTATATGAATATTATATATATATATGCGAATATATATACATATATTTATATATAT
Organism: Pseudoliparis swirei; assembly: GCF_029220125.1. Taxonomy (NCBI): domain Eukaryota; kingdom Metazoa; phylum Chordata; class Actinopteri; order Perciformes; family Liparidae; genus Pseudoliparis; species Pseudoliparis swirei. The sequence goes on from NC_079395.1 coordinate 4,196,485, forward strand.
ATATGTGTGTGTGTGTGTGTGTGTGGGGGGGGGTATATATGTTTATATATATTTATCTATATATATATATTTATATGTGCATTTATAGGTACACGTGTATATGAAAAAATATATATACATATATTGGAATATATTTATATATATATACATATATTTTTGTATATATATGTGTGTGTGTGGGGGTGTATATATACATATATATATATATATATATATAAATAATAGAGAGAATGCAGTTTCCAGATACTTCCGCATTGGTTTCACTCAGAAGAACCGAAAGTTTCCGCCTGGCTTCATGTTCCAAAGTGGCCAGAAAATCAATATGTATGCAGCCTTAAATCCAATGATCCCCCCTTCCTCCAGGTTCTATGAGTACATCTACTTGTACCAGAGCATGGTGATGTTCCAGATCGACCAGAAGACCAAGGCCTGCTCAAAGATCGCTCTCTCGGGGTCCTGGGATCCCTTCGACATCCCAGACAACTCCACCTTCGAGGACCAGTACGACATCGGGGGCCCCGGGGACAGCGTGGAGGTTCAGGAGTGGTCAGACAGGAAGCCGGCACGCCAACGTGAGTCAGACAGTTTTTTTTTTTCAACATGTGTGGCTCGTCTGCCGAGTGTCTTTCCGGGACATCAGTGAAATCTAATAAAAATATCAAAAACAAGGTGCTGCTTCCAGATGCGGTGGGACGATTGAATTTTTTAATATAACAAGACCATATTATATACCGGTACAGTTGTCATTAGTTAAATATGGTTGGTTAAATTTATCTTTAAGCTTCAGATACTAACTTGCAGAGGAAATGCAAAGAGAAGGGCTAAAATTACTTAGTTTAGTTTTGTGTCTGGGTTTTTTATTTTTCTGGGACGATTTGGTCAACAATGGCCAAAAGAGACAATTATTTTAGTGAAATTCAACCAGGGGGAGAAACCCCTGACACAGTTTATAGACATTTTTAGATTTAAAGATATTTGTATCTCTGCCTAGTCATTAGTTACATTTATATATATATATATATATATAAAATAAAAACGTCCTTGTCTGTTCATGTCCCCCCTCCAGATGAGACCTGGGTGGGCGTCTACACGCTGAAGGACTGCTACCCGGTGCAGGAGACCTACGCCAAGAACAGCAGCGTCATCACCTCCACCCGCTTCTTCGACCTCCACCTGGGCATCAGCGACCCCGACGTCTTCACGCCGCCCGCCACCTGCCAGTCAGCTCGGCCCGAGAGGATGGCCGAGTCCCACTGCTGAGGCCTCGCCGGCCCGAGACGCTCACTCCCTTGTTCACTCATCGACTACTTCCTAAATAACAGACGCACAATAGTTCACTCGCTGTGAGATTTCAGGCACTTAATCATAATTTTTGCGTCGCTGCTTGTAACTTTTTAGCATCTTTGAAATCGCAAGCCACAACCAGTTGATTTTTATAAATTTTCGAGCTACATGGCTGACGAACAGCAAACCGTTGGGTTTCAGAGAAGCGTTGTGACTCCGTGCCGACGTGTGTGTTGCTCATTTCTTTGCTCGCCACAGGCAGTTTTGATATGAATTCCAAATATTCCATCGAACACGCGAAGTGCCTCATCAACACGAGTGGACGAGATGATAAAAGCAAATCAAAGACGGTTGGGTTTTTAGTTTCATTCTGGATTCAGTCATGTTTTCTTAGACACAGTGATATTTAAAATATTAACTCGCATTGGAGTTGTTTCTTCTATTTGAACAATAAAGGAACCGACTGAAAACTAGTACAAATTGATGCATTTTCCTTTTTAAGGGTTCTATTTAACACTTTAACTCTAAATGCAGGTGAAACTGATCCCTAAATCATTACTTGATCCCAGAGCCTGACAGACATTCAAACAATTTATTTAAACAGCCATGAGCTGTCGCCCCTGAAAGTGACAGTGAGGAACTTTTATCTGGTCTCGGTTTAGTCCTGATATGACCTCCATCAGTAAACGAGTCCATGCGGAATTAAAGGACTTTATCAAATAAGTACAATTATTTTGGACTTTCATCACTTATACAGCAGTGACACATTCATATATTATTCTGCTGTATTTTTAAAAATTATTATTATCATTAAAAAACGTTGATCAAACTGTATTTTAGGGAAGAATAAGAAGAGATAATTCTGAAAACTGTTGAGCCGTCTCCAAACCAAATTATTCTACCTTCTGAAAGTAATCAGTCCCTCAAACTGCTCCTCTTACTGGAATGAATTAAAGGACTATTCCTTATTGAATAATACTTTTTGGTTAAGAAGGTTCCTAACGAAGTAAAATGACCCGGAAGTATATAAGTGCATCTTCTTATGATCAGAATATAATCTACATTACAACAAAGAGTATTATGGGTTAGTGATAGATCGTATTTAATTCAGCATGTTTGAAACTGAACACAGAGAGAGTTTAGAAGCTTTGTACTTTGTGACAACCCCTTGGCTTCACTTTTATATTCCTTCTTTCATTTTTATTCCTGCTTCGTCCATTTATTAATCGAACCAGCTTGTTAATGTTGTTAATAAAGTTTTGGAAAAAAGAAAATCGCCCGACGCTAGGTTGCGAAAGCCAATCAGTGTTGAGATGCTCCCGCGTCATCACTGACGTCATGCCGTTGGTGATGCTAATGCTGCTACTCTAGTAGCGCTAAAAGCGGCAGTTATCCAGACGTAGTCCGTGAAAGTCACCGAGTTGTGTGAGCCTCCGGGTGATGTTATGAACCCAAACACGAGGGTGTTGAATGTTCCGACGTTTGTGGGATGTCAACAACAACTATAGAGCAGAAATAGTGGTTAGCGAAAATGATAACTGTTTTTACAGTTAAACCACGCCCCTTTCCGGCTCAAATGAAGCTAATTATTCACAAATAATTGAGCAAATAAACACATACGACAACGCTTTACTCGCTTTTTGGTCCGAACGCAGCTTCAGCAAACGAACGAAGTATCTAAGACGCGCTTTTTTGTAGTCCATCTCCTGAACATTGTAGTTTTACCGCCGCGGGGTGACGTCACTAACGTCCGCCGGCCGTCGCCTCATAACTACGTAGTCGCATGCTCGAAACAACGCGGGTTTCTTTTCCAAACTCCTCGTGATTTCTTCTTCCCAGCTTTTCCTTTTTTTTCTTCTTTTTCTGTGGACGTTTTACACAGAGGTCAAGGAAAAGTGATTAAGACTAGGAGTTAGGAGGTAACCGCTGAGTTTTGGACTATTTGACGCCAGCCAGTCGTTATTTTTGAGCGATAGAATGGCGCAGAAAGGAGTTCAGCTGGACCGGGAGACCTTCTCTTGTTGCATCTGTCTGGAACTCCTGAAGGATCCGGTGACTATTCCCTGTGGACACAGCTACTGCATGAACTGTATTAAAACCCACTGGAATAAAGAGGATGTAAAGAAACTCTACAGCTGCCCTCAGTGTAGGCAGGACTTCACACCGAGGCCTGTCCTGGGGAAGAACACCATGTTGGCAGATTTAGTGGAGGAGCTGAAGAAGACTGGACTCCAAGCTGCTCCTGCTGATCACTGCTATGCTGGACCTGAAGATGTGCCCTGTGATGTCTGCACTGGGAGGAGACTGAAGGCCTTCAAGTCCTGTCTGGTATGTTTGGCTTCTTACTGTAAGAAACATCTTCAGCCTCATTATGACTCACCAACATTTAAGAAACACAAGCTGGTGGACCCCTCCAACAAGCTCCAGGAGAACATCTGCTCTCGTCACAATGAGGTGATGAAGATCTTTTGCCGTACTAATCAGCAGTGTATCTGTTATCTCTGCTCTGTGGATGAACACAAAGGCCACAACACAGTCTTAGCTGTAGCAGAAAGGACCAAGAGGCAGAAAAAGCTGGAGGGGAGTCGACTAAACATCTACCAGAGAATCCTGAACAGGGAGAAAGACCTGAAGCTGCTCCAACAGAAGGTGGAGGACATCAACGTCTCTGCTGATGAAACAGTGGAGTACAGTGAGAAGAGCTTCACTGAGCTGATCTGTCTCATGCAGAAAAGAAGATCTGATGTGGAGCAGCAGGTCAGATCCCAGCAGAGAACTGAATTGAGTGGAGTCAAAAGGCTTCAGGAGAAGCTGGAGCAGGAGATCACTGAGCTGAAGAAGAGCGACGCTGAGCTGGAGAAGATCTCACAGACAGAGGATCTCAACCAGTTTCTACTCAACTACCCCTCACTGTCACCCCTCAGTAAGTCCAGAGACTCATCCAGCATCGACCTCCGTCCTCTGAGATACTTTGAGGCCGTGACAGTCGCCGTTTTAGAAATCAGAGATGAACTACTGGAATTCATGGAAGAGGAATGGCCAAACGTCTCACTGCCGTTGAGAGGAGTGGACAATGGCAGAGGTCAAGATCAAGTAACCTAAATCAAGGAAAAAACGTCAGCCTCGTGATGGAAATGGTTGGAGTCAGCCTCGTGATGGAAATGGTTGCAGACAGCCTTATTCTGATGAAGAAGATTGGAGTGACTGGTCCTGAGTTGTAAACTAAAGTAGACAGCAGTCATTTGAGGGTTAAACTCATTTAGTCTCCATGTTTGTCTGAGAGCTGATTGTTGAGGCGTTTCTTCGCTGCACTGAGATCAGCTGTCAGTCAAACATTCTGGCTGCTACTTCAACATCTTCTCGAGTTGTTCTGTACATGTTTGAGTTCCTGTAGGTGGCGCTCTTTCCAGTGTGTTTATCCATGGAGGCTCTCATGATGACGTTTGTTATCATTTTGTTGAGTTTGATGCCATTGTAATCTTCACCGAGCTCTAAATGTCTGATTTAATATTTCTGTTGATGCTTTTCTACTGTTGTTTCTCTTCCGATGCATGTTTATGAAGAGAGGAACTCATCATCTTTAACGTGGCTGAGTCTCAGGTCCTCTGATTGTGTGGATGAAGTGAATCTGTCCTTGGAATCATTGATCAAGAGTCATTTCACAGACTTTACTGATGTGTGTGAGAACAAACTGAATGTTTACATGATGAATAAACAAATATGAAAAAGTATTTTCCTCTTGTCTTTATTTCAGCATTTAATACAAAGCAAATGTATAAAATAAGCACAAAAAAGTTTCATCACAGAAATGAGCAGTTTGATATCACTTGTTGCTTTTTACAACCAAGAGTTTGTCTACAAATAATTTATCACACACTCTTAAAAACTAATAAAATAATAAGAATAATTCATGTTTGGGTCTGTAGAGGATTTGTTGATTCCTGACACATCAGAATTTAAGAAGACAAAGACACTTAAACTAACACCCTCAGAGGCTCTGCCTCACCTGCCTCACCTGACCGCACGTCCCTGAGTTTGACTGAGGGTTAAGATTCATAACTTAATATTTTAATTACATTTTAATGTTGAACTCATGGTGTCTTTTTACTTTTGACCGAATTGTTTGCAATTACATGTGTAATATATATATATTTATTATATATACATATTTATATATAATCTAAATATGTATAAACAATATAAATACATGTTTTTATTTTGTACACAACATGAATACAATTATATGTGTATGATTATTTTATGTTTAATGGTGTGTATATAAATATATATATATATACATAATTCAAAATAAAATAATTATATTTAAAGAATAATGAAAAAACAGGGTTGTCATATTGTTTTTGACTGTAAAAAATTATTTACAGTGAATAATTAGAGTAAACTCAGGAGCAAGAACAGCTGATGTGGTGACGTCATCAAGTAAGCTGCTGTTCCAATCGCAGAAAGACCGTCCTCCCGTTCTCCCGTCCTCCGGAGTCTGGACTCCCAAGTCCAGACTCCAAAAGAACACAAGTCTGTACTCTGTGTACTTTGAATTGAGAAACGCCGACAGCTTCAGCACACGGACGAAGTATCTAAGGCGCGCTTTTTTGTAGTCAAATCTCCTGAAGATTTTAGTTTTACCGCCGCCGACTGACGTCACTAACGTCCGCCAGCCGTCGCCTCATAACTACGTAGTTTGGTGAAAGTGTAGTCGCATGCTCGAAACAACGCGGTTGTCTTTTCCAAACTCCTCGTGATTTCACCTTCCCAGCTTTTCTTTTTTTTCTTCTTCTTCTTCTTCTTCTGTAGACGTTTTACACAGAGGTCAAGGAAAAGTGATTAAGACTAGGAGTTAGGAGGTAACCGCTAAGTTTTGGACTATTCGACGCCAGCCAGTCGTTATTTGTGAGCGATAAAATGGCGCAAAAAGGAGTTCAGCTGGACCGGGAGACCTTCTCTTGTTGCATCTGTCTGGATCTCCTGAAGGATCCGGTGACTATTCCCTGTGGACACAACTACTGCATGAACTGTATTAAAAGCCACTGGAATAAAGAGGATGTAAAGAAACTCTACAGCTGCCCTCAGTGTAGGCAGGACTTCACACCGAGGCCTGTCCTGGGGAAGAACACCATGTTGGCAGATTTAGTGGAGGAGCTGAAGAAGACTGGACTCCAAGCTGCTCCTGCTGATCACTGCTATGCTGGACCTGAAGATGTGGCCTGTGATGTCTGCACTGGGAGGAGACTGAAGGCGTTTAAGTCCTGTCTGGTATGTTTGGCTTCTTACTGTAAGAAACATCTTCAGCCTCATTATGACTCACCAACATTTAAGAAACACAAGCTGGTGGACCCCTCCAACAAGCTCCAGGAGAACATCTGCTCTCGTCACAATGAGGTGATGATGATCTTTTGCCGTACTGATCAGCAGTGTATCTGTTATCTCTGCTTCAAGTATGAACACAAAGGCCACAACACAGTCTTAGCTGTAGCAGAAAGGACCAAGAGGCAGAGAAAGCTGGAGGGGAGTCGACTAAACATCTACCAGAGAATCCTGAACAGGGAGAAAGACCTGAAGCTGCTCCATCAGGAGGTGGAGGACATCAACGTCTCTGCTGATGAAACAGTGAAGCACAGTAAGAAGACCTTCACTGAGCTGATCCGTCTCATGCAGAAAAGTAGATCTGATGTGAAGCAGCAGGTCAGATCCCAGCAGAGAACTGAATTGAGTGGAGTCAAAAGGCTTCAGGAGAAGCTGGAGCAGGAGATCACTGAGCTGAAGAAGAGCGACGCTGAGCTGGAGAAGATCTCACAGTCAGAGGATCTCAACCAGTTTCTACTCAACTACCCCTCACTGTCACCCCTCAGTGAGTCCAGAGACTCATCCAGCATCAACATCCGTCCTCTGAGCTACTTTGAGGGCGTGTCAGACGCTGTTTCAGAAATCAGAGATGAACTACTGGAATTCATGGAAGAGGAATGGCCAAACGTCTCACTGGCGTTGAGAGGAGTGGACGCTTCACGATTGTCTCCAATGGCAGAGGTCAAGATCAAGAAACCTAAATCAAGGAAAAAACGTCAGCCTCGTGATGGAAATGGTTGGAGTCAGCATCGAGATGGAAATGGTTGGAGTCAGCATGGTGATGGAAATGGTTGCAGACAGCCTTATTTTGATGAAGAAGATTGGAGTGACTGATCCTGAGTTGTAAACTAAAGTAGACAGCAGTCATTTGAGGGTTAAACTGTGAAACTCATTTAGTCTCCATGTTTGTCTGAGAGCTGATTGTTGAGGCGTTTCTTCGCTGCACTGAGATCAGCTGTCAGTCAAACATTCTGGCTGCTACTTCAACATCTTCTCGAGTTGTTCTGTACATGTTTGAGTTCCTGTAGGTGGCGCTCTTTCCAGTGTCTGTTTATCCATGGAGGCTCTCATGATGACGTTTGTTATCATTTTGTTGAGTTTGATGCCATTGTAATCTTCACCGAGCTCTAAATGTCTGATTTAATATTTCTGTTGATGCTTTTCTACTGTTGTTTATCTTCCGATGCATGTTTATGAAGAGAGGAACTCATCATCTTTAACGTGGCTGAGTCTCAGGTCACACTGATTGTGTGGATGAAGTGAATCTGTCCTTGGAATCATTGATCAAGAGTCATTTCACAGACTTTACTGATGTGTGTGAGAACAAACTGAATGTTTACATGATGAATAAACAAATATGAAAAAGTATTTTCCTCTTGTCTTTATTTCAGCATTTAATACAAAGCAAATGTATAAAATAAGCACAAAAAAGTTTCTTCACAAACATCTTCGTCACAGAGAAATGAGCAGTTTGATATCACTTGTTGCTTTTTACAACCAAGCGTTTGTCAACAAATAATTTATCACACACTCTTAAAAACTAATAAAATAATAATAATCTTTCATGTTTGGGTCTGTCGAGGATTTGTTGATTCCTGACATCAGAATTTAAGAAGTCAAAGACACTGTAACTAACACCCTCAGACATCACATTCACAAATAATATTCATCACCTGAGAGCTGATGTGAATACGGTTTGTAAAGTGGAGGCTCTTCTCTACCATCTTTCCCATGTGCCCTGAATGCAGCATCAGGGTTACAGGGGGTGACTCCTGTGAACAGACTGACGTTGTGTGAAATTACATAACTTTAAATGTCTCTTTGCTGATGAAGTTTAAAGCTGGTAAAGGCTCAGTGAAGTTGTTACACGTTATTCTGCAGCGTCTCAACAGGTGAACACTGAAACTCAACACAAGAGGGCGCCATCTTCCAGATAACCAGGTAGTGGAGGTCCAAAGCACCTCAACTCACTTCGTCTACACATAGATATCAAGAAAGTACATTTTGATCAACCGCGTAATATATGATTTTTTTTATTAAAACCTATTTGCACAACATGAGACTAACATCCTACAATCTAGCTGGAGTTATTAAAATTGCACAGAAAAAATAGTATCTTGTCAAAACTGAGAGCCAATCAGCTCTTTGATTGTGAGACAACCGGAAGTTTCCCATCAGGGTGCCTCGATCTCGTGAGGCACCTCTCCCTCCTCTCCCTCTTACGGGGAGAAAAAAGCAACATGAATGAGTTTACAACAGAAATATGTGTGTCACCCAGAAAGATATTTTTTTCAGCAGTGGAGAAAGGGTGATTGGACGTTGTTACTGAGAGGTTGACATGACAACAGTGATACTACACCTGAGCCCAGGATATAAGTACAGCAACGCCCATAGTAATTTTTTATGTTTTCATTTCCTTTATTATTTAAATTCTTAAAATTAATATGTTCTGCCATGCTATTGTATATATTGTAAACATGCTTGCTGCTAATCTATCTATCTATCTATTATTACAATATCTAGACAACCAAGGCATAGACCCGCCCTACTCTTCATTTGATTGTCTTACATCAGGGGTGGCCAACCTGCGGCTCGCGAGCAGCATGCGGCTCTTTGCCTGGTGTCATGCGGCTCTTACGTTCATATCTAAGTTTGTGTTTTTTTGTATGTGCGTGTTCGCTTCGCTTGAGTTCAATACGGTATTTTTCGTCAAACGCGCATGCGTGAGATGAAAAAAACGCAAAGTTTCCCAGTAGGGCACGGGTCTCAAACTCGTGGGCCAAACGCGGAAAGACCACATCCGAATGTCGAGCGGGCCGTTCTACGGTGGGTTACGCGAATGAAAGTGTCCGAAAATCAAACACTGCACTTACGCCATGAACGCCGCATTATGGGCAGCTGGATGTCCCGCACTTTGGCTAAAGTAGTTTACGGTGACGCTTTCTCCAGCCGCCCTCAATTCAGCGGACACGGTGTAAGAGCAGCGTTGCGGGAGAACCGCATCCGAATGTCGAACACTCTCTTCGGCTAAAGTGGTTTATTGGTGGGCGTTTGATTACTCCAGCCCCCCATAATGCGGCATTCATGGCCTAAGTGCACCGTTCGATTTTCAGACACCTGTTCTGATTGACACCATGTGATGGAATTGCTTCGAGTGGCAACAACGGAATTAAGCCAGATTTGAAGAGGATTGTTCAAGGCAAGGAATCCCATAAGTCCCACTATGCAACATGCATAGTAAAAGAAAAACGCTATTGTAAATTATTCTATTTTTGTTTGTGGACTTGGTTGAACTGAGATAATGTGTGTTTGTGTGTGTGTGCGTGAGACAGTGTACACAATGTTCATTGTTGAACATGACAGACCTGTTGTCTTAGTACTGTAGGAGTCCATTTCTGTCATTATCATGTTGGTGTGTGACATTTACAACAAATCTGGCTGATCAGAGGTGTGTGTGTGTTACGAACTCAGACACTTAGGAAGTAGGACCCAATTGCACGACCCGGGAGCCAGAGATAAAGTATTTGTAAGTACTTTATTTTTCAGTTCTGCAGTGAGCAAATGAAAGCGCTCACGTAGTGAGGGATCAAAAACTTTTCAAGAGCACAAAATACCCTGACCTGATCATGGCAAAAGACAAGACGAACTGACAAGGAACACTGGGAGACAGGGGAATTTAAGCACATGGTAACAAGACACAGGTGGGACCAATCAGGGGCGGGCTGACACTGATGAGCATAGGAGACAGGTGGGATGACAGGTGAAAACAATCAGGAAGCCTGGAATGAGAGAAAGCGAACATAAATGACCTGAACCTCTCTAGCATATCTGTCGGTGCACAACAGTACCCTCTAGGGCCAACTCCTGATGGCCCAGGCTGATTGTAAAAGTCGTGGATAAGAGTCTTGTCTACGATAAATGAAGCAGCTATCCAGCTTCTAGCCTCAGGACCGTAACCCTTCCAGTCTACCAGGAATTGCTTGCCCTCGCCCTATTACGGACCTCCAGTAGCTTACGGACCTTGTAAACGTCACCCCCTTCAAAGAACTGGGGCGGTGGAGGGGGCTTGGAGGCGGGAACAAGTGTGCTCTCACACACCGGCTTGATTCTACTAACGTGAAACGTTGGGTGCACTCTCAAGGTCCTGGGAGTTGCAAGCGTCGACGCCGGGTTGATGACTCTGGACACTGGAAACGGACCCACAAATCTCGGAGCCAGTTTCTTTGAGGCGACATGGAGTGGTAAGTCTTTGGTAGAGAGCCAAACCTTTTGGCCTGGACTGTAGGAGGAGCGACCCTGCGATGAACGTCCGCAACAGCCTTCATCCGAGCTGAACTTGGAGAAGAGACTGGCGAGCACCAGCCCAAACTCTGCGACAACGTCTGATCATGGCATGTGCCGATGGAACCATCACCTCTTCCTCGTTGTTAGGGAAAAGTGGAGGCTGGAAACCATTGACACAATGGAATGGAGAGAGACCTGTGGCCGCCGTAGGAAGGGTATTGTGGGCAACCTCGACCCATGTGAGGTGGTCACTCCAGGTGGTCTGGTTCCGGGAGACGAGACAACGTAGCGTAGTCTCTAGTTCTTGGTTCAGACGCTCCGACTGTCCATTTGACTGAGGGTGATATCCTGATGACAGGCTGACGGTGGCACCTATGAGTCGACAAAACTCTTTCCAGAAAGCGGAAATGAATTGTGGACCCCTGTCGGAAACAATGTCATTAGGGAATCCATGGATCCGGAATATGTGATTCATCATGACCTCTGCGGTGACTTTGGCAGAGGGAAGCTTGGTCAATGGGATGAAGTGAGCCATCTTTGAAAATCGATCAACCACTGTTAGAACCGTAGTCTTGCCTCTGGATGAAGGAAATCCTGTCACAAAATCCATCGAAATGTGTGACCAAGGACGTTGGGAATCGGCAGCGGCTGGAGCAAGCCCATCTTAACTTGAGATGAGGTCTTATTACACGCACACACCGGACAAGCCGCTACATACTCGGCCACATTTTTCTTCATGGATGGCCACCAGAAACGTTGTTGAATCCTGAACATTGTTCTTGCTACTCCCGGATGGCACGAAAGCACAGATGAGTGAGCCCAGTGGATGACCTTGGAGTGAAGAGCCTCAGGAACAAACAGCAGATTGTTGGGACACTCGCTAGGTGCTGGATTCATGACATTTGCCTCTTTAACGTCTGACTCCACTTGCCAGGAAAAGGCTCCGATCACACGGTTAAGTGGAAGGATGGTCTTGGGCTCTACCGCAAGTGGTTCGGGATCGTAAAGACGAGACAAAGCATCGGGTTTTTGATTCTGAGACCCGGGACCCAGAGATAAAGTATTTGTAAGTACTTTATTTTTCAGTTCTGCAGTGAGCAAATGAAAGCGCTCACGTAGTGAGGGATCAAAAACTTTTCAAGAGCACAAAATACCCTGACCTGATCATGGCAAAAGACAAGACGAACTGACAAGGAACACTGGGAGACAGGGGAATTTAAGCACATGGTAACAAGACACAGGTGGGACCAATCAGGGGCGGGGCTGACACTGATGAGCATAGGAGACAGGTGGGATGACAGGTGAAAACAATCAGGAAGCCTGGAATGAGAGAAAGCGAACATAAATGACCTGAACCTCTCTAGCATATCTGTCGGTGCACAACAGTGTGTGCGTGTGCGCGCGCACACATATGTGTATGATGTGGCTCTTTGCGGTGACACAGTAAAAAATGTGGCTCTTAGTCTCTGACTGGTTGGCCACCCCTGTCTTACATGAATGCTCTTAAACTAATCCCCCAACCAATCCGACCAACGCAGACACCAATTCTAGCCAATCAGAGGCAGAGTAAGGCGGGTCATACCTTCCCCAGCCAATCCAACCAACGCAAGCAACAATTACTAGCCAATCAGAGGAAGAGTAGGGGGGTTCAGACCTTCCCCAACCAATCTGACTAACGCGGGCAACAATTATCAGCCAATCAGAGGCAGAGTAAGGCGGGTCACATCATTGCGGCAGTACCGTCACCCCACCGCTAGGGTTCTGTGTTTACCTCCAGCTGGACTCCATCCACAGCCTGGAGACAAACTAATGTGAGCCACCTCGCCCCTCAATCCTTTGCGGATTTCCTGCAGCAGCCGCCGCCGCCACCGTGTCGGTGACACAGTAAAGACAAAAGGTGAGCTCCTTCTTCTTTGGAGGGCGAGGGGCGGCACGCGCTGCCTCAGTTACAGCACCTGCTAGCTCGCTAGCTAGCTAGCTAAGTGTTAGCTTAGCCGTGAACATGGCGCCCTCCTCCAAAACAAAACGAGCAGGGAGCCCCCAGGTCGTTAGCGTCGTGTGGCGGCGGACGGAACAACCGCCAGCGTGTCGCTCTGGTGGTACATTTCACCCAGGTGAGCCGACAGGTGAGCTACGTGACGGCTTGAGCTGGCGGCGCTTTTGGTTTCGGCCGTTAGCTTAGCATGCTAAGCGTGCTGGCCTTCCACAACCGACTCTTTGTTGGAACGAATCTACGAGGTGGGCATTAACGTGACGGGTGACACCGAGTTGCGTACGTGTGGGTCACGTGGGGGTGGGGGGCGACTTGTCGTCTCACCGTTTGGCCCCGGAGCATTTTTTGCTCGCAAACCCCGCGTCTTTACTAATTGGCTCCGGTGTCGCACACTTTGCCTAATTGATTTGGGAAGCACGCGGATGCGCGAGCTCAGAGGAGAGGCAGAGGGCTGCTGTGCGTGCGTGCAGGCACAGGTGGCCGGAGTGGCTCCCATTGCTGCTCTGTTGTGACGTCAGTGCTCCCTGGGTCTCTCGCTGTGTGACGATTATGAACCAAAGACATGTGGACCCACTCACCTGAACTTTAAATGTCACGGCACCTTTTTTCTTTTTTTAATTGATCTTTTTTTATTATCCTAGAGCATTGTTGCATTACATGCGACTGCAATGGATTCATTAAACACACCCAGAATTCTGTCTGAAAAGTGTTTTTTTGTAATTGCTATCATTATTTTGGTTGTCACAGTCTTCCCAATGTGTGCTTTATTTTCCTAGCATCATCTTATAACGTGTTAATAACTGTATTTTTCACCATTAATTATACCAATTAAAAAAATCTAATAGATAGTTGATTCGGTCATATTTAGGCCTAAAGGAATTTACTGATTGTGCATAACATGTAACTTTAATGTACATTTGTGTCCCTATAACCAGGCTCAGAAAGAGCAAAATAATGAATTAAATACTATGTTGACAGATTATGCCACAACAATCCAAACTAATAAACCTTCACGTCTACATTCCTTGACGGGATACGTCGGCGTTCCCCGCCGGTTTTGTGTTGATGGTCTAATTTAACAACAAAGATGTTTCTTACGTGTTTTTCCTCCTTCGCCTTGAACCACACTTTGTACTTGAAGGAGAAACGTGTGCAGATGAAACATCCCCCCCCCCCCTGACATCTGTCGCAGCCTCTCCTCACACAAAGTGCACTAAAGCGAAGCCTCCTCCTTGGCATTAAATGTGCTCCGGCGTTATTACGGTCTAGCTTTTGGCTGCGATTTATGAAAGTGACATCTTAAGTTTCACGGATGGTTCAGAGGAGGACCTCATCAAAGTGGATTTAAAGATATTCGGGGAAGGCCAGGTCTGTGAACCACATTTAAGAGGCAGTCAGTATTATATTTTTAAAAAAAGGACCTTTCAAGGGCTCCTAAGAGTTTCCTTTGTCCCATTCCCGTTTCTGAGCGGCAAACTGTATTCTCTCTACTGGCCACCAGGGGGCGACTCCTCCGGTTGTATAGAAGTTTCTGAGAAAATGAGTCTACATCTCTTGATTTATTCCCTCCATTAAACATTGTGAACATGAGTGTATGTCTTAATCTCTAGTTTAAAGTCATTAATATAGCATAAAGTTCATTCAGTGAATATAGAGTAATCCAAGATGGCTTCAAAGCATCGGTCCACGTAGTTTAACCTATTTTTTGTGGCTATTTGCTGTATTTTTCAAAAGAAACTTCTTGAAAGCCAAAACCAACATAATTTTCAGCAGTTTTATGATCTTTTTTTATTTTTGGAGTGCTTGTATTTTGCTTAATTTTTCACTTGAGATGCAGAAGGTTGATTAATCTACTGCAGGAGGTTTTATTCCTGTTGGATAACTCTTCAATGCTTGATTTACAGGTCACTGTATTACTTACCCATGCTCTAATCTTAAATTGTCCCTGATTTATTTACTTATTTAATACCGTCAAAGATGAGTTAATTCATTAAAAAAATTAAAGTGTTAATTTAAGTCCATTTTGACAACTTTTTATCACTTTCGTTGGACTTCTTTGGTGTCTAAATATTCCACAAGTATAACGACCCACAATTATCCTAAAATATCTCCTTTGTCTGCCCGTTCATCCTTTACATCGCCGTCCACTCGTCTCCTCCCTCCTTCTCTCCCCGCTCTATTAAAATTCTGATAAATCTCATTACCCGTCCTCCCCTTCCGAGGTATCGCGTCTCATCAGTTACCCTCCATGTTTCTCTATAAAGTGGTATTAAATCTCCACCCCTCCTCTGCGTCTGCAGGCAGTGGACCTGAACAAGAAAGGCAAAGACACCAAACACCCCATGTACAAACGGCTGATCCACACGGCGCTGGAGGTCTCGAACATCCACGAGGTAACGTTGCGCAACTCTCACCGTCACTCACAGGCCAACCCCTCCATTTATTCATTTATTTATTTATTTAGTTAGTCAAATCGTGATTTTTTTTTTTTACGATTGACCTTGCTGATTGCTGCTGCCACAAATCCCATGTTTGATTTTAGACACACACACACACACACACTTAGTTTAACAAGTTTAGAGAAAGACTTTCTAAAACTTTCAATTGTAAAAGATTCTCAGGCTCATTCTGGAGTATTAAGACGTTTTTTTAAAATCTCATAATATTGAAATAATGTTTAAACCTGGTCTACTGGATGAAAAAAAGAGTTCAGAAAGATATGGAAGAAAAAGATGCTTCTTGTAACTCCAGAAGTTCCCCGTTGTAGATTTCTGAACATTGAATACGAGTTCGTCCCGGTAAAGCCTCTGAGGTATCGGCCGGGGTCAGTGGTCAGTGTCGGCTCAGACCTGTGAGTGTTTGTTGAGACGGCCCTCTGCCGGACCTCTGCATGTCGGCCAACAAACACACAAACAAACTACACACACAAACAACACACACGCACAAACGACACACACGCACAGCATGTGAATAGACTTCTTTGTACTTGCATTTATATATATACCAGGCATGAGAATCCCTCACCTTTCGGCGAAATTCGCCGTTTTGAAACCAAAATAGGTGACTGACGTGAATCGTGTAGATCCGAAGAGTTTTTGTTTTGGGGGAGGGGGTCAATTGGCCGGCCGGCGTTTATGAGATTGGAGTGGGACACGGAGAAAATGTGGAGTGGTGCTTTTCGCAATAGAACATCTTTGATGGGCACGTGTCGCGTCTCGGCCAATCAGCGTCAAGATGTTTTCAGCGTTTGGTGGTTTAGGTTAGCTTGAATGTTAGCCCGCTATCTGCTGCTGTCGCGCTGCACGGTGTAGCGATCCTAACAAAGTACCCGTACGTTAAGAGCGATGTGATTTAGCATATTTTTTGTATCGATACTTCATTAAAAAAGCGATCAGAGCGCACGCGCTGCTCCGTGTCGAGCTGTCTGCGCACGCTACGCAGCGAGTGCCGTTAAGTGGCGGAATTTTCGGCTTTAAAAATTAAAAAAGATGCCAGAAGTGAAATGTTTAAGTTCAGTCTGTAAAGTTCTGTTACTGTAACTCTCCAGCTGCTCATCCTGATGAACTCTGTATCATCTGGTCAGATACAGACTAACAGTCTCATAGTGATAATCAATGCTATGATGGCTCCATGTAGTTTCATTAATATCTTGTAGGCTAATACTAATAATACTGCCATTTGTTAAGTGTTGAAAAGTTGGTAAAAGTGAACCATACAGATATTTTATTTATTACTATTATAGATAAATATACCAGGATTGTATTTATGGTACTGTTTTATGGTATTGTATCAGTATCATGATATTTATGGCAGGTATGGCATAGATTAGAACATACGTGTCAAACTCGTGGCCCGCGGGCCAAATGTGGCCCGCCACGTCATTTTATGTGACGGCATTCTTGTGTCCTTAAGATTCACTTGTTGGTTCATAATTGACTGTAAAAGGGAATATGACTAAATAGTTGTGTTGTGCATACTGTGATATTCTGAACACTCAGGTTCAAACTGCAACATCTTTTCATGAAATACATTTGAGAAGTTAAAAATATCCCTCGATTTAGGTCTCAGCTTGTCATTCAGGGGTGATAGTGCGTCCCAAAGCCAGACCAGTGGAGAACCACTGCCCAAACCAGTGGAGAACTACTGCCCCAGACCAGTGGAGAACCACTGCCCAGACCAGTGGAGAACCACTGCCCAGACCAGTGGAGAACCACTACCCAGACCAGTAGAGAACCACTACCCAGACCAGTAGAGAACCACCTGTCTCAACTGTGAAAAAGCTTTTAACAAAGTTAATGTAATAATGTTTGTTTGATCTTTGATAAAGTAATGTGGGTTAAAATAAATAGAATTAAATTAAATAGATGTATTGTATAATATTAAATACATTTGCATATATAGTTATACATTTATATAAGTACACCTAAATAAACAAACAAATGCAAAGACAGTTATTTAACAATATGTTCTGGAGTAGTTAGAATTATACCGTGTTAGTGACAACCGGCCCTTTGAGGGCAGCCATGAGGCGGATGTGGCCCTCGGTGAAAATGAGTTTGACACCCCTGGATTAGAAGATCGTGACAACCAGGTAGAGGCAGAACAGACTCAAGGAACAGACTCGAGGCTCAGCAGAGCTCAAGACTTGAAGACTTGTTCACGCCCAAAAAAAAAGGAAGTTGGTTCATGAATAACTATATTATATACAATATTACTATTATTATAGGCCCCACTGACTTGGTGTCAGAATGGAGGAACTATAGATTATTATACAACGTCCAACATCGATGTTCGTGGAAGTCACCAGCACCCCGCGCGCCTATCCTTCTCACCTTTTTCACCCCTGACCCGTTTTCATGCCTGATATATATATAAAATAAAAACGTCCTTGTCTGTTCATGTCCCCCCTCCAGATGAGACCTGGGTGGGCGTCTACACGCTGAAGGACTGCTACCCGGTGCAGGAGACCTACGCCAAGAACAGCAGCGTCATCACCTCCACCCGCTTCTTCGACCTCCACCTGGGCATCAGCGACCCCGACGTCTTCACGCCGCCCGCCACCTGCCAGTCAGCTCGGCCCGAGAGGATGGCCGAGTCCCACTGCTGAGGCCTCGCCGGCCCGAGACGCTCACTCCCTTGTTCACTCATCGACTACTTCCTAAATAACAGACGCACAATAGTTCACTCGCTGTGAGATTTCAGGCACTTAATCATAATTTTTGCGTCGCTGCTTGTGTAACTTGTGTAACTTTTTAGCATCTTTGAAATCGCAAGCCGCAACCAGTTGATTTTTATACATTTTCGAGCGACATGGCTGACGAACAGCAAACCGTTGGGTTTCAGAGAAGCGTTGTGACTCCGTGCCGACGTGTGTGTTGCTCATTTCTTTGCTCGCCACAGGCAGTTTTGATATGAATTGCAAATATTCCATCGAACACGCGAAGTGCCTCATCAACACGAGTGGACGAGATAATAAAAGCAAATCAAAGACGGTTGGGTTTTTAGTTTCATTCTGGATTCAGTCATGTTTTCTCAGACACAGTGATATTTAAAATATTAACTCGCATTGGAGTTGTTTCTTCTATTTGAACAATAAAGGGACCGACTGAAAACTAGTACAAATTGATGCATTTGCCTTTTGAAGGGTTCTATTTAACACTTTAACTCTAAATGCAGGTGAAACTGATCCCTAAAGCATTACTTGATCCCAGAGCCTGACAGACATTCAAACAATTTATTTAAACAGCCATGAGCTGTCTCCCCTGAAAGTGACAGTGAGGAACTTTTATCTGGTCTCGGTTTAGTCCTGATATGACCTCCATCAGTAAACGAGTCCATGCGGAATTAAAGGACTTTATCAAATAAGTACAATTATTTTAGACTTTCATCACTTATACAGCAGTGACGCATTCATATATTATTCTGCTGTATTTTTTACAATTATTTTTATCATTAAAAAATGTTGATCAAACTGTATTTTAGGGAAGAATAAGAAGAGATAATTCTGAAAACTGTTGAGCCGTCTCCAAAACAAATTATTCTACCTTCTGAAAGTAATCAGTCCCTCAAACTGCTCCTCTTACTGGAATGAATTAAAGGACTATTCCTTATTGAATAATACTTTTTGGTTAAGAAGGTTCCTAACGAAGTAAAATGACCCGGAAGTATATAAGTGCATCTTCTTATGATCAGAATATAATCTACATTACAACAAAGAGTATTATGGGTTAGTGATAGATCGTATTTAATTCAGCATGTTTGAAACTGAACACAGAGAGAGTTTAGAAGCTTTGTACTTTGTGACAACCCCTTGGCTTCACTTTTATATTCCTTCTTTCATTTTTATTCCTGCTTCGTCCATTTATTAATCGAACCAGCTTGTTAATGTTGTTAATAAAGTTTTGGAAAAAAGAAAATCGCCCGACGCTGGGTTGCGAAAGCCAATCAGTGTTGAGATGCTCCCGCGTCATCACTGACGTCATGCCGTTGGTGATGCTAATGCTGCTACTCTAGTAGCGCTAAAAGCGGCAGTTATCCAGACGTAGTCCGTGAAAGTCACCGAGTTGTGTGAGCCTCCGGGTGATGTTATGAACCCAAACACGAGGGTGTTGAATGTTCCGACGTTTGTGGGATGTCCACAACAACTATAGAGCAGACATAGTGGTTAATTCTTCCACGGTGGCTAGCGAAAATGATAACTGTTTTTACAGTTAAACCACACCCCTTTCCGGCTCAAATGAAGCTAATTATTCACAAATAAAATACATACGACAACGCTTTACTCGCTTTTTGGTCCGAACGCAGCTTCAGCAAACGAACGAAGTATCTAAGACACGCTTTTTTGTAGTCCATCTCCTGAACATTGTAGTTTTACCGCCGCGGACTGACGTCACTAACGTCCGCCGGCCGTCGCCTCATAACTACGTAGTCGCATGCTCGAAACAACGCGGGTTTCTTTTCCAAACTCCTCGTGATTTCTTCTTCCCAGCTTTTCCTTTTTTTTCTTCTTTTTCTGTGGACGTTTTACACTGAGGTCAAGGAAAAGTGATTAAGACTAGGAGTTAGGAGGTAACCGGTAAGTTTTGGACTATTTGACGCCAGCCAGTCGTTATTTTTGAGCGATAGAATGGCGCAAAAAGGAGTTCAGCTGGACCGGGAGACCTTCTCTTGTTGCATCTGTCTGGATCTCCTGAAGGATCCGGTGACTATTCCCTGTGGACACAGCTACTGCATGAACTGTATTAAAACCCACTGGAATAAAGAGGATGTAAAGAAACTGTACAGCTGCCCTCAGTGTAGGCAGGACTTCACACCGAGGCCTGTCCTGGGGAAGAGCACCATGTTGGCAGATTTAGTGGAGGAGCTGAAGAAGACTGGACTCCAAGCTGCTCCTGCTGATCACTGCTATGCTGGACCTGAAGATGTGGCCTGTGATGTCTGCACTGGGAAGAGACTGAAGGCCTTTAAGTCCTGTCTGGTATGTCTGGCTTCTTACTGTAAGAAACATCTTCAGCCTCATTATGACTCGCCAACATTTAAGAAACACAAGCTGGTGGACCCCTCCAACAAGCTCCAGGAGAGCATCTGCTCTCGTCACAATGAGGTGATGAAGCTCTTTTGCCGTACTGATCAGCAGTGTATCTGTTATCTCTGCTTCAAGTATGAACACAAAGGCCACAACACAGTCTTAGCTGTAGCAGAAAGGACCAAGAGGCAGAAAAAGCTGGAGGGGAGTCGACTAAACATCTACCAGAGAATCCTGAACAGGGAGAAAGACCTGAAGCTGCTCCATCAGGAGGTGGAGGCCATCAACTTCTCTGCTGATGAAACAGTGGAGCACAGTGAGAAGAGCTTCACTGAGCTGATCCGTCTCATGCAGAAAAGAAGATCTGATGTGAAGCAGCAGGTCAGATCCCAGCAGAGAACTGAAGTGAGTGGAGTCAAAAGGCTTCAGGAGAAGCTGGAGCAGGAGATCACTGAGCTGAAGAAGAGCGACGCTGAGCTGGAGAAGATCTCACAGTCAGAGGATCTCAACCAGTTTCTACTCAACTACCTCTCACTGTCACCCCTCAGTGAGTCCAGAGACTCATCCAGCATCGACCTCCGTCCTCTGAGATACTTTGAGGACGTGACAGACGCCGTTTTAGAAATCAGAGATGAACTACTGGAATTCATGGAAGAGGAATGGCCAAACGTCTCACTGGCGTTGAGAGGAGTGGACGCTTCACGATCGTCTCCAATGGCAGAGGTC
This sequence comes from Pseudoliparis swirei, assembly GCF_029220125.1. Classification (NCBI taxonomy): domain Eukaryota; kingdom Metazoa; phylum Chordata; class Actinopteri; order Perciformes; family Liparidae; genus Pseudoliparis; species Pseudoliparis swirei. The sequence continues at coordinate 4,217,658 of NC_079395.1, forward strand.
AAGACCAAGAAATCTAAATCAAGGAAAAAACGTCAGCCTCGTGATGGAAATGGTTGGAGTCAGCATCGAGATGGAAATGATAGGAGTCAGCCTCGTGATGGAAATGGTTGGAGTCAGCATCGAGATGGAAATGGTTGGAGTCAGCATCGTGATGGAAATGATAGGAGTCAGCCTCGTGATGGAAATGGTTGGAGTCAGCATCGTGATGGAAATGATAGGAGTCAGCCTCGTGATGGAAATGGTTGGAGTCAGCCTCGTGATGGAAATGGTTGCAGACAGCCTTATTCTGATGAAGAAGATTGGAGTGACTGGTCCTGAGTTGTAAACCAAAGTAGACAGTCATTTGAGGGTTAAACTGTGAAACTCATTTAGTCTCCATGTTTGTGTCTGAGAGCTGATTGTTGAGGCGTTTCTTCGCTGCACTGAGATCAGCTGTCAGTCAAACATTCTGGCTGCTACTTCAACATCTTCTCGAGTTGTTCTGTACATGTTTGAGTTCCTGTAGGTGGCGCTCTTTCCAGTGTCTGTTTATCCATGGAGGCTCTCATGATGACGTTTGTTATCATTTTGTTGAGTTTGATACCATTGTAATCTTCACCGAGCTCTAAATGTCTGATTTAATATTTCTGTTGATGCTTTTGTACTGTTGTTTCTCTTCCGATGCATGTTTATGAAGAGAGAAACTCATCATCTTTAACGTGGCTGAGTCTCAGGTCACACTGATTGTGTGGATGAAGTGAATCTGTCCTTGGAATCATTGATCAAGAGTCATTTCACAGACTTTACTGATGTGTGTGAGAACAAACTGAATGTTTACATGATGAATAAATAAATATGAAAAAAGTATTTTCCTCTTGTCTTTATTTCAGCATTTAATACAAAGCAAATGTATAAAATAAGCACAAACAAGTTTCATCACAGAAATGAGCAGTTTGATATCACTTGTTGCTTTTTACAACCAAGAGTTTGTCTACAAATAATTTATCACACACTCTTAAAAACTAATCAAATAATCAGAATAATTCATGTTTGGGTCTGTAGAGGATTTGTTGATTCCTGACACATCCGAATTTAAGAAGCCAAAGACACTTAAACTAACACCCTCAGAGGCTCTGCCTCACCTGCCTCCCCTGACCGCATGTCCCTGAGTTTGACTGAGGGTTAAGATTCATAACTTAATATTTTTAATGGTGTGTATATAAATATATATATATATATATATACATAATTCAAAATAAAATAATTATATTTAAAGAATAATTAAAAAACAGGGTTGTCATTGTTTTTGACTAACAAATAATGTACAGTGAATAATTAGAGTAAACTCAGGAGCAAGAACAGCTGATGTGGTGACGTCATCAAGTAAGCTGCTGTTCCAATCGCAGAAAGACCGTCCTCCCGTCCTCCGGAGTCTGGACTCCCAAGTCCAGACTCCAAAAGAACACAAGTCTGTACTCAGTGTACTTTGAATTGAGAAACGCCGACAGCTTCAGCACACGGACGAAGTATCTAAGGCGCGCTTTTTTGTCGTCAACATTTTAGTTTTAACCGCCGCGGACTGACGTCACTAACGTCCGCTGGCCGTCGCCTCATAACTACTGTGATATTTACGTGTGTGTACTGACATTTAATTGTCTAAGTAAAACACTCGGTACTCGTGTGATCGTATACGGCGCAGTATGCGTCCATCTTTATTACTCTTATCTGAATGACATCATCAACAAGCGACACTTCCTTGAACCGGAAGTCAAGATACTACAACTGCGTAGTTTGGTGAAAGTGGAGTCGCATGCTCGAAACAACGCGGTTTACTTTTCCAAACTCCTCGTGATTTCACCTTCCCAGTTTTTCTTTTTTTTCTTCTTCTTCTGTAGACGTTTTTCACAGAGGTCAAGGAAAAGTGATTAAGACTAGGAGTTAGGAGGTAACCGCTAAGTTTTGGACTATTTGACGCCAGCCAGTCGTTATTTTTGAGCGATAAAATGGCGCAGAAAGGAGTTCAGCTGGACCGGGAGACCTTCTCTTGTTGCATCTGTCTGGATCTCCTGAAGCATCCGGTGACTATTCCCTGTGGACACAACTACTGCATGAACTGTATTAAAACCCACTGGGATAAAGAGGAGGAGAAGAAACTGTACAGCTGCCCTCAGTGTAGGCAGGACTTCACACCGAGGCCTGTCCTGGTGAAGAACACCATGTTGGCAGATCTAGTGGAAGAGATGAAGAAGACTGGACTCCAAGATGCTCCTGCTGATCACTGCTATGCTGGAGCTGAAGATGTGGCCTGTGATGTCTGCACTGGGAGGAGACTGAAGGCCTTCAAGTCCTGTCTGGTGTGTCTGGCTTCTTACTGTAAGAAACATCTTCAGCCTCATTATGACTCGCCAACATTTAAGAAACACAAGCTGGTGGACCCCTCCAACAAGCTCCAGGAGAACATCTGCTCTCGTCACAATGAGGTGATGAAGATGTTCTGCCGTACTGATCAGCAGTGTATCTGTTATCTCTGCTCTGTGGATGAACACAAAGGCCACGACACAGTCTCAGCTGAAGCAGAAAGGACCGAGAGGCAGAGAGAGCTGGAGGTGAGTCGACTAAACATCTACCAGAGAATCCTGAACAGAGAGAAAGACCTGAAGCTGCTCCATCAGGAGGTGGAGGACATCAACGTCTCTGCTGATGAAACAGTGGAGTACAGTGAGAAGAGCTTCACTGAGCTGATCCGTCTCATGGAGAAAAGAAGATCTGAATTGGAGCAGCAGGTCAGATCCCAGCAGAAAACTGAATTGAGTGAAGTTAAAGAGCTTCAGGAGAAGCTGGAGCAGGAGATCACTGAGCTGAAGAAGAGCGACGCTGAGCTGAAGAAGATCTCACAGACAGAGGATCTCAACCAGTTTCTACACAACTACCCCTCACTGTCACCCCTCAGTGAGTCCACAGACTCATCCAGCATCAACCCCCATCCTCGGAGGCACTTTGAGGACGTGACAGACGCCGTTTCAGAAGTCAGAGATAAACTACTGGACGTCATGGAAGAGGAATGGCGATACGTCTCACTGGCATTGAGAGGTGTGGACGATTCACTATCGCCTCCAATGGCAGAGGTCAAGGCCGAGGCCAGGGCTGGATTCTTAACGGATTCACAGGGAAGGACAGTGGATCCAAACGCATGGCGGACAGTATTAGGTGGGGGAAAAAAATCTAAATCAAGGAAAAAACGTCAGTCTTATGTTGTACATGATTGGAGTCAGATTTGTGAAGAAGATGATTGGAGTCAGCCTTGTGTTCATGAAGGAGTTTGGAGTCAGCAAGAAGATTGGAATGACTGGTCCTGAGTTTTGTAAACCAAAATAGACAGCAGTCATTTGAGGGTTAAACTCATTTAGTCTCCATGTTTGTCTGAGAGCTGATTGTTGAGGCGATTTTTCGCTGCACTGAGATCAGCTGTCAGTCAAACATTCTGGCTGCTACTTCAACATCTTCTCGAGTTGTTCTGTACATGTTTGAGTTCCTGTAGGTGGCGCTCTTTCCAGTGTCTGTTTATCCATGGAGGCTCTCATGATGACGTTTGTTATCATTTTGTTGAGTTTGATAACATTGTAGTCTTCGCCGAGCTCTAAATGTCTGATTTAATATTTCTGTTGATGCTTTTCTACTGTTGTTTCTCTTCCGATGCACGTTTATGAAGAGAGAAACTCATCATCTTTAACATGGCTGAGTCTCAGGTCCTCTGATTGTGTGGATGAAGTGAATCTGTCCTTGGGATCATTGATCAAGAGTCATTTCACAGACTTTACCGATGTGTGTGAGAACAAACTGAATGTTTACATGATGAATAAACAAATATGAAAAAAGTATTTTCCTCTTGTCTTTATTTCAGCATTTAATACAAAGCAAATGTATAAAATAAGCACAAAAAAGTTTCTTCACAAACATCTTCGTCACAGAGAAATGAGCAGTTTGATATCACTTGTTGCTTTTTACAACCAAGCGTTTGTCAACAAATAATTTATCACACTCTTAAAAACTAATATAATAATAATCTTTCATGTTTGGGTCTGTCGAGGATTTGTTGATTCCTGACATCAGAATTTAAGAAGTCAAAGACACTGTAACTAACACCCTCAGACATCACATTCACAAATAATATCAGAATCAGAATCAGAAACAGTTTTATTGCCAGGAATGTTTACACAAACGAGGAATTTTTTTTGGCTGATGTGAATACGGTTTGTAAAGTGGAGGCTCTTCTCTACCATCTTTCCCATGTGCCCTGAATGCAGCATCAGGGTTACAGGGGGTGACTCCTGTGAACAGACTGACGTTGTGTGAAATTACATAACTTTAAATGTCTCTTTGCTGATGAAGTTTAAAGCTGGTAAAGGCTCAGTGAAGTTATTACACGTCCTTCTGCAGTGATCATCTCAACAGGTGAACACTGAAACTCAACACAAGAGGGCGCCATCTTCCAGATAACCAGGTAGTGGAGGTCCAAGCACCTCAACTCACTTCGTCTACACATAGATATCAAGAAAGTACATTTTGATCAACCGCGTAATATATGATTTTTTTATTTTCAACCTATTTGCACAACATGAGACTAACATCCTACAATCTAGCTGGAGTTATTAAAATTGCACAGAAAAAATAGTATCTTGTCAAAACTGAGAGCCAATCAGCTCTTTGATTGTGAGACAACCGGAAGTTTCCCATCAGGGTGCCTCGATCTCGCGAGGCACCTCTCCCTCCTCTCCCTCTTACGGGGAGAGAAAAGCAACATTAATGAGTTTACAACAGAAATATGTGTGTCACCCAGAAAGATATTTTTTTCAGCAGTGGAGAAAGGGTGATTGGACGTTGTTACTGAGAGGTTGACATGACAACAGTGATACTACACCTGAGCCCAGGATATAAGTACAGCAACGCCCATAGTAATTTTTTATGTTTTCATTTCCTTTATTATTTAAATTCTTAAAATGAATATGTTCTGCCATGCTATTGTATATATTGTAAACATGCTTGCTGCTAATCTATCTATCTATCTATCTATTATTACAATATCAAGACAACCAAGGCATAGACCCGCCCTACTCTTCATTTGATTGGCTTACATGAATGCTCTTAAACTAATCCTCCAACCAATCCGACCAACGCAGACACCAATTCTAGCCAATCAGAGGCAGAGTAAGGCGGGTCATACCTTCCCCAGCCAATCCAACCAACGCAGGCAACAATTACTAGCCAATCAGAGGAAGAGTAGGGGGGTTCAGACCTTCCCCAACCAATCTGACTCACGCGGGCAACAATTATCAGCCAATCAGAGGCAGAGTAAGGCGGGTCACACCATTGCGGCAGTACCGTCACCCCACCGCTAGGGTTCTGTGTTTACCTCCAGCTGGACTCCATCCACAGCCTGGAGACAAACTAATGTGAGCCACCTCGCCCCTCAATCCTTTGCGGATTTCCTGCAGCAGCCGCCGCCGCCGCCGTGTCGGTGACACAGTAAAGACAAAAGGTGAGCTCCTTCTTCTTTGGAGGGCGAGGGGCGGCACGCGCTGCCTCAGTTACAGCACCTGCTAGCTCGCTAGCTAGCTAGCTAAGTGTTAGCTTAGCCGTGAACATGGCGCCCTCCTCCAAAACAAAACGAGCAGGGAGCCCCCAGGTCGTTAGCGTCGTGTGGCGGCGGACGGAACAACCGCCAGCGTGTCGCTCTGGTGGTACATTTCACCCAGGTGAGCCGACAGGTGAGCTACGTGACGGCTTGAGCTGGCGGCGCTTTTGGTTTCGGCCGTTAGCTTAGCATGCCAAGCGTGCTGGCCTTCCACAACCGACTCTTTGTTGGAACGAATCTACGAGGTGGGCATTAACGTGACGGGTGACACCGAGTTGCGTACGTGTGGGTCACGTGGGGGTGGGGGGGGGCGACTTGTCGTCTCACCGTTTGGCTCCCGGGAGCATTTTTTTTTCTCGCAAACCCCGCGTCTTTACTAATTGGCTCCGGTGTCGCACACTTTGCCTAATTGATTTGGGAAGCACGCGGATGCGCGAGCTCAGAGGAGAGGCAGAGGGCTGCTGTGCGTGCGTGCGCGCGCGCGCACAGGTGGCCGGAGTGGCTCCCATTGCTGCTCTGTTGTGACGTCAGTGCTCCCTGGGTCTCTCGCTGTGTGACGATTATGAACCAAAGACATGTGGACCCACTCACCTGAACTTTAAATGTCACGGCACCTTTTTTCTTTTTTTAATTGATCTTTTTTTATTATCCTAGAGCATTGTTGCATTACATGCGACTGCAATGGATTCATTAAACACACCCAGAATTCTGTCTGAAAAGTGTTTTTTTGTAATTGCTATCATTATTTTGGTTGTCAGTCTTCCCAATGTGTGCTTTATTTTCCTAGCATCATCTTATAACGTGTTAATAACTGTATTTTTCACCATTAATTATACCAATTTAAAAAATCTAATAGATAGTTGATTCGGTCATATTTAGGCCTAAAGGAATTTACTGATTGTGCATAACATGTAACTTTAATGTACATTTGTGTCCCTATAACCAGGCTCAGAAAGAGCAAAATAATGAATTAAATACTATGTTGACAGATTATGCCACAACAATCCAAACTAATAAACCTTCACGTCTACATTCCTTGACGGGATACGTCGGCGTTCCCCGCCGGTTTTGTGTTGATGGTCTAATTTAACAACAAAGATGTTTCTTACGTGTTTTTCCTCCTTCGCCTTGAACCACACTTTGTACTTGAAGGAGAAACGTGTGCAGATGAAACATCCCCCCCCCCCCCCCCCCCATGACATCTGTCGCAGCCTCTCCTCACACAAAGTGCACTAAAGCGAAGCCTCCTCCTTGGCATTAAATGTGCTCCGGCGTTATTACGGTCTAGCTTTTGGCTGCGATTTATGAAAGTGACATCTTAAGTTTCACGGATGGTTCAGAGGAGGACCGCATCAAAGTGGATTTAAAGATATTCGGGGAAGGCCAGGTCTGTGCACCACATTTAAGAGGCAGTCGGTATTATATAAAAAAAAAAAAGGACCTTTCAAGGGCTCCTAAGAGTTTCCTTTGTCCCATTCCCTTTTCTGAGCGTCCACCACATGACTATTTGTTTTGATTCCCACATGTCCCCTGAGGGGAATTGGCCCGTTCAGAATGTCCTCTGAATGACAACAAGACGCGATATTTTTATGTCTCCGACATGTAATCAATGCTCTGCAGATGGTTTAAATAAACGGGGCTCGTAAGGGGCACATTAGCACGATTCCAGAAGTCTGCAGCGGAAAGGCGTTTGTCGCTTTAGTTTGACTTAAAATAGAAAATATATGGCAGCCACAAAGGTCACTGCAAATATAATAATAATAATAATCATTTATTTTATATAGCTACAGTCCAGAGTCCAGTAGTCATACACACAGTCATCCCAGTAGCCACAGCTGCCCTGGGGCAGACTGTTCAACCCAGGGCCATATGTCTTTTGACTCGTCGTCACGGTATCGGAGCTGACGCACAAACACGCACCGGTGTCCAAGAACGAGTGTCCGGAACATTTCAAACATCGCACACATGTCCATTGAGTGGTTTTGTTTGCAAGTATCCCCTTTCAATCAGAACAACAACAACAACAACACCACTGACTAAATAAGCTCAAGAAGGGAAAAAAAGCCAAAGTTACACATGTATTTGTATAATTCTTGAGATGTTACATCAGTTTTAAAGCATTATTATATTCTCTTCTTTCAAGTCATACAGACACATTGTAGTGGTTTGGGGAAGCGGCTTTCTTCTAGTTTGTGAATGTTGTGGTTGTTGTTGTTGTGGTGAGGACGGATGAAAAGTCTCAGTAAGTTTAACCATTGAGGATTAGTTAGGGATATTGGTTCTAGAATAAAGGAGGCAGCTTTAGAAATGCATTTCTCGATCTAAAGTATTCCATATTAGAAGAAACCTGTTCTTTCTTCATCTTTATGAGGACACCATCCACTGCAGGCGTGGAGATCGTTACCGTGACAACGCTTGTGTAGAATCATACGGTTGTGACGTTGGGGTATTTGTGCTATCGATTATCACATTAGATTTAATAATCGATGGCACAAATACTCCAGATTTTTTTAAATCTGAATTTTAAAACCACGTTGATAAAAAAAAAAGCGATATGAAACGATTTAAAGAAAAAACTCCCACTTTATTATTATAATTACTTTTTAGTGCAACACAAAGAACATTGGTTTCATTATCAGTCGTCCGTCTTATCATGCTTGATCAGTAATGGCTTTTAACGACTCGTTTCTCCACCTTTTGCTCTCCTCCTGAACACATCAGTTAGAAGGAAACAGATTAATTTTTTTGTCTCATGATGATATCGGCCAAGAATAAACCCCAAAATTGAGCTTATTGAAAGGTGTAACGCAAAGTCACCACTCATGTGATTTCAATCTGGAGAGAAATCACAGGAAGGAGGAAAAAAAGCATTTTTATGACCGCTTTGGGCAACGCGATGAACATCGGCTCAGTTATTTAACCCTTGTGTTGCCTTCATTTTTTTTTGACTTCAATATATGTAACCCTTGTGTCGCCTTTTGTCCCTTTTTTATGATTCAATGTGTTGTTCTTTCTTTTTCAACAACAAAACAAAAACAAATAGTCACCTCAACTTTTTAAACTTAAAAAATATAAATATTTAATTTTTTTTTTTAGATTTTAAATATCATATTGACCTTGAATATGTTAATAAATATAAAAAAAAAGGTAAGGGGACAACAGGGTTCATATTGATTGAGATTGACCAAGGGGTTAATCAGGGTTCGTACGGCCATGGAAAACCTGGACAAGTCATGGAAATTTTAAATGGTCATTTCCAGGCCTGGAAAAGTCATGGAAAAAACTTAAATCATAAAAGTTTGGGAAAAGTCATGGAAATGTGTTATCACATTTTAATTTATGCCGAGTTTGAAATAATTAATATGTTTTTAAAAGAAAGACGCTCAAAATTTAAGCCGGCGTATATGGCAAATCTTCTACATTTTTCATGTTTATACCGAGATTTTAGTTTGGTCATGGAAATTTAGTTTAAAGTCCTGGAAATCCATTGGTCAAAATGTGTAACAACCCTGTTTAATGTGATTATTGCGTATGCCAGACGTATTGCTGATTGGTCTCTTGCAGGGCAACATTTGCCAGTAAAAGGAACTCAACAGCTTTTACAACCAATAGCACTACACACATTATTACACAAGCGGCACTGCTGTCCTGTTTCAGCCATAACGACGCCGGTCATCTATCATAACCACACACGCTGCCACTGGTGTTCGTCAATCGGTAGCACTGTTACGAATGCGGCCTCCCATGTCTGTGATTTTGGTATCTTTTCATTCACAGAACAAAAGAGAATTTGCTGGTTTATTTATTTATTTTTCCTTTGCCCCCCCCCCCCCTCCAGTTGAGATGAATAAGGAAATCATGTCACGCGTGGTGAAGAAGAGGCTGGCGGACCCCAAGGTGGTCCAGTATGTGTGGGCGGCCATCGAGGTCGTCCGCAACCAGAAACAAATCGCAAACATGGACAGGATCTCCAAGTAAGTTAAATTACAGACGGATCTGAGGATGTGTTTCTGTCATGGTGTGTCTGTCCGTCGACTCAACTAAGTAACACGAATGCACTAAACGAACACGGAGTCGCACTCGCCGCGCCGCGCCCGTCACTCCGGCCTCGCTCAGACGAGGCGATGGGATTTTAGTTTCATGTGTTCAGTCGACGGCTGCGCGTCCTTCCAGAGGCGATGTCCCAGTCGGGCGTCGTTCTCCACGATGGAGGTTCTGTTGTCCGTCGGCAGCATTAGATGCAGGCTTTGCCCGAGAGAAGTACCCACAATTCATTGCAATGTGACTTTAAACACAGGGTTACCAGAGGAAGCATGGAGGCCCGTAAGGTAAACAAAGAGGACGGCACGGGGCGTTCAGCCCGTCACTTTTACACAACGACGTTCAGGAATCAAAATGGAACGTGAAATCGGAGGATATTTATTTTTTATTTGAATATGTCATTTAGTCAGTGAAGCTGTTTTGACAAACAAGAAAATATATTATTTTAAATTCCCTAAACCTTTTGAGGAAAAGAACCTGGAAGACCTTCAAGTCGGGGGGGTAAAAAGTATAACAAATACCCACAATTGTACATCACATTTTGTTTACATCATCTCGTCCTTTTATGCAGAACTTTGATTCCCCTAATTTAGTGTTATTTTTATTTTAATATATATTTTTTTTAATGTTATATTTGTTTCTTGCTATGCTATTTGTTTTGCCGTGACTCTCTGTAGAGCACTTTGTAAACTTTGTTTTTAAAGGTGCTATATAAATAAAGTTTTTATATTATTATTATAATCATCATATTTGATGTGGTATTTTGCAGCAAAGTGCTGTCCCTTTTGATTTTGGCCATTTCAATTCCTCACAGCTTCTCGTGCTCAACCATCTACCAGGCGTTGACAGTGAGGGGGGGGGGGGGTATATGCTCCTAGACTGTAGGTGCAACCGGCAGAAAGACGTGAACCAACCTCAACAATGACGAGGGACGATTCTAATTATCTGTAAACTCACGTCTCATATTCCCAGACTACTTCATTGCATTTATTTGGAATATATTGTAAGCAATTAGAACTAAAATATAGATTTTTCTTAAAGATCTCCGAACGCGAATTGACCTTATTTGTAAGAATATTCATTTGTCACGCGATCGCCTGGCGCCAGAATTGTGCTCTGGAAGGGACGTTTAACGGATCCGGAGGCTTGGCCTGCGCGTGCGTCCTGAAGCGAGGTTTTCCCTCAAAGGGTTTCAAGTGATCCGCTCGGCGACGAGCGCACAAACGTGTCGTTACTTGAACCGGCCGCATGCCGACGTGTTGTGCGATGTGAATTGTTTCCCGGCCCTTTTGTTGTTGTTGTTGTTACACAGGGTGCTGTGTTGGGTCTGCAGGTGAAAAATCATCTTTTTTTTGTTCAAAACCCAAATACATTCAACTCTCAATGTGATAAAACAGAGAAGAGCAGTAAGCGTTCACATTTGAGAAGCTGGAGCCGGAGAATGTTCGCTTGATAAATGACTCGAGCGATGAGTCGATCGAAGAGGAGTCGCTGATTTATTAATCAGCGACTCGCCGAAACCGATCGACCCGTTGTCGGCCGCTCAGAACCAGGCCAGCGATCAATGCGCAACAACTCGTTGGCTTTCTTGCCACCTTGTGACGTAGCCGCGGTATCTACAGCCGGTCGGGGCGTCACGATGCTATGAACATCTTTAAAAAAAAAAATTTAATTAAATGTTTTTTGAACTGCGATGTTCAAACTCTGCCAATTAAAAGACAAATATGCCGGGTGGAGCGCAGAGCGAATGAAACGCATCTCGTGCGTGGTGAGCACCTTGGGGGGTGGGGGGGGGGGGGCGGTTGGCTGCTTGCCAAATAAATACCCTGGTGGTTGTTGTCATGGCAACAGTATGCAGCGGCATGCAACGGATACCCTCGGCACACACACACCGACCGTTTCCAGTCACACTGTCGCTTAATTTGGCCAAACGAGACATGTTGCTTTGTAGAAATGGAGGAGACTAAAGCGAGGGAGGCGGAGGCGGATAAATGAAGCGCCCTCAATCGCTTGACACGAACGGTGACCTTCTCACGCGGCAGGAGTCCTCGCCGCGGCAGTCGGCCTGCGGAGAGCCAATTAGTTCATCATTAACCGATGTGCCGATTAAGGTCTGTGTTCAACCAGCTGGAAAACTATCGGTTAAAAACAACAACTTTGAACTCTCAACAGAACTCCCAGATGTCTGCGTTCTGTTCTACATTTTTAACTACAGAAGGAAGAAAAAGAACCCGACACTGATGGAAACGTCCGTCTGACATTTTGAAACGTTCTTTCTTCGGTCTTCACGTCCTCTCGTGAAGTAATCCGGCCCGCTGTGTGTTCACCTCAGACATTCAATAGGCCTCTGCGTTGTACCTCGGGAGTAAATACAGACTCGCCTGATTCCATACGCGCTCGTACGTCGGCCGTCTGCCACGGGCGAGGACGCGCGACCTCGACCCGAGGGGTTGAGTCGGCGTGCCGCTGCGGGAATCCAACGGGCCGTTATTTGAAACGGTGGTTCGCGTTGGAGGAGAAACCAGAAGAGTCTCTCTGCTGTCATTTCACACGCCTCTAATCTTCGTCTTGGTCGTATCAAAAAATGTTTATGGAGCGTTTGGGTTTTATTGGTCAGATCCCAGGTAATGGACGCTCTCTCGACTCTGTTTTGTGTACAACGACACATTTTTGTGCATGAAAATAATGTCAATGGAAAGTAGATATGTGGCCTTGTTCGGGGTGGAGACGCACAACACATGAACCCACGTGGCTGAGCAACGGTCTGAGCGAGTGTCGTACTTTATATTATCCAAAAACACGACCAGTGGTGGACGGAGCAACTTTCAACCAAGTTGGAGGTCGCAGTCTGGTTTTATGGTGGTTTTGTTGAACCTGAACCAGACTGTTGGTGGTTTTGTTGAACCTGAACCAGACTGTTGGTGGTTTTGTTGAACCTGAACCAGATTGTTGGTAGTTTAGTTGAACCTGAACCAGACTGTTGGTGGTTTTGTTGCCTGAACCAGACTGTTGGTGGTTTTGTTGCCTGAACCAGACTGTTGGTGGTTTTGTTGAACCTGAACCAGACTGTTGGTGGTTTTGTTGAACCTGAACCAGACTGTTGGTGGTTTTGTTGAACCTGAACCAGATTGTTGGTAGTTTTGTTGAACCTGAACCAGATTGTTGGTAGTTTTGTTGAACCTGAACCAGACTGTTGGTGGTTTTGTTGAACCTGAACCAGATTGTTGGTAGTTTTGTTGAACCTGAACCAGACTGTTGGTGGTTTTGTTGAACCTGAACCAGACTGTTGGTAGTTTTGTTGAACCTGAACCTGATTGTTGGTGGTTTTGTTGAACCTGAACCAGACTGTTGGTGGTTTTGTTGCCTGAACCAGACTGTTGGTGGTTTTGTTGAACCTGAACCAGACTGTTGGTGGTTTTGTTGCCTGAACCTGATTGTTGGTGGTTTTGTTGAACCTGAACCAGACTGTTGGTGGTTTTGTTGAACCTGAACCAGATTGTTGGTAGTTTTGTTGAACCTGAACCAGACTGTTGGTGGTTTTGTTGCCTGAACCAGATTGTTGGTGGTTTTGTTGAACCTGAACCAGACTGTTGGTTATGTTGTCTGAAGTGTATGTAGTTATTTTAATCCCAACTTTAGCCTAACGAACGTAACTTTTTAGTTTTTCTTTCACCATAACAAACTACATTTTTGTCCCCGAACACAAAATCAACCGATTGCATTTCGTGACTCCTTCACGACGTCCCGTGAGACTGAAGTGTCTTCAACAACCATTTCAATGTAAAATATTATAATGGTAGCCAGAGAAGTGAAACGGCTTCCATAAATGCTCAATTACTTCTCAACCTCCGCCTGCCTAGGTACCTGAGCCGCATGTTCAGCATGCACCCCAAGGAGACCGCCAGGCAGCTGAACCTGGCCGTGAAGGACGGCCTCGTGGTGGAGACGCTGACCGTTGGCTGCAAGGGCACCAAGACCGGCATCGAGCAGGAGGGATACTGGCTGCCCGGGGAGGAGATGGTACGTTCTGGTGACGCATTTAAAAGCAGATTCATCCTTTTCATGTCTGATGTGTTGACATTGTGAGCAATTTTTAGTCATGTAGTTTTAGCAAATAAACAGGGAATATAATTCTAGCTAATCGGTAGATCTGCTGACTGTCTTGATTGATTGATTTGAATAATTTAGTGTTAATGTAACACTAAAACTGTGACAAAAACAAAATATATTGTCAGTTTACCACAATATCAAACGAGGAAAATCATTAACAGACGTCATTGATGAGCTGGAACCCATTTGCGTGATGAAGTATCTGCAGGAGCCCCATTTCTTTTGAGACGAGCTCACAGATTCTGTCTGGGTGTCGCCACCCATCTGTCACGCGGCTCACAGCGAGCACGGCGCTTTAGCGGAGTCGCAGCACGCAGGCTTTACGGGAGCCGATGTTTCCGTCACAGTGATCAAGGATCTCAGTTCGAGAAAATTCGCCACCTGTTAACGTCCAATTAGGATTGATTAGTGTTGCGCTCTATTGACCTCATCCAGCGCCTTTTAATTTGATGTGAGACTGGCTTCCTGTGCTCGATATTGTGCTTTAAAAAACAGAGCGATAGAAGCTTGCGTGCAATGCATCCTGGGACATGTAGGCACGGCTCCACAAGCAGCATTTGCCATCAATGCTGATCGGAAATCCACAAACGGTGGCAAATTTTCTCTTTTTTAAAGGAAATTGGTGATATTCGGTCTTAATCGACGTCTGCATAATGTAGCTTTTGATATGAAAATGTACAAATGTTAATTGTTCTCGTATTTCCATTGTTAATTTACAGTGTAGCCGTGCTTTGACTTGACCCTGCCACAGTAGCGCTGTAGCGTATCTTCTCTAGCCGGGGAGAATCCTCATGCCGTCTGCCATGTGTCACATAAATAGCACTTCGTGGATTACCGCTTCCAGGCTCAGAAAAGTAGTCGTGTAAATAATGAGTCGCCCTGGGCAAGACTGAGGAATGTAGTTGTAGTTTTAGTTTATTTGACAAAATTCTAAATGCAGTAGTGAAAACACAAGTGTGTGAAATAGTAATACAGTAAAATAAAATACAAAGGATAATAGGATTATGTTTTGTCGTATTTTTAATATATAACACTTGCCTGATTCGAATGGTGTCACGACAACGTTCATTTTTTAATATTTATATTTAAATATACAGACAAAAATAAATAAATAAAATAGTCCATAAGACATTGTCAGGTAAGACTCGACCCAGTCTCGGGACCGATGCTCACGACAAACTCTGAGCTCCTAAATGCTCCCAGTTGAAATATCCAGCAAAGTGTTCCAGGTGCACGGTGCCAAACGACAGCGACACACCTGTGTCTCTTTGGCAGCGGAACACACAGTTCAACTCACATTTAGTGTTTAACCGATTATCCTTTTGTGTGTAGAAGATAACTTTCAGAGATTGTTTAACGTAACCAGATACGTAATAACATGGGGACATATTTCAACAACTTTTTGACATATACAGGACTGTCTCAGAAAATTAGAATATTGTGATGAAGTTCTTTATTTTCTGCAATGCAATTAAAAAAACAAAAATGTCATGCATTCTGGATTCATTACAAATCAACTGAAATATTGCAAGCCTTTTATTCTTTTAATATTGCTGATTATGGCTTACAGCTTAAGAAAACTCAAATATCCTATCTCTAAATATTAGAATATCATGAAAAAGTATACTAGTAGGGTATTAAACAAATCACTTGAATTGTCTAATTAACTCGAAACACCTGCAAGGGTTTCCTGAGCCTTGACAAACACTCAGCTGTTATAAATCTTTTTTTTACTTGGTCTGAGGAAATATTAAAATTTTATGAGATAGGATTTTAGAGTTTTCTTAAGCTGTAAGCCATAATCAGCAATATTAAAAGAATAAAAGGCTTGCAATATTTCAGTTGATTTGTAATGAATCCAGAATGCATGACATTTTTGTTTTTTTAATTGCATTACAGAAAATAAAGAACTTCATCACAATATTCTAATTTTCTGAGACAGTCCTGTATTTGTTTATTTTTTGTGAGCAGCAAGACTTCTAATCTCTTCCCTCTCAATCATTTGTTTATCACAGGATCCGAGAGCCGAGGGAAGCAAGGTAAGGAATCATTACAACTTCCCTTCGTGTGTGTGTGTGTGTGTGTATCCCCTCCCCCTCTGGTGAGAAACCCACTCTATTCATGCAGGTTCCAGGTTAGCAAGCACAGAGATGTGAGAAGTGCCGTAAAGCAAAGTTACCCCCCCCCCCCCAGCACACACACACACACACACACACCACACACAGGTGCTTGGATTGAATCCAGCTGGCACGGTGATGCGTCCTTGTGTTGACCTCAGGAATATTTACTCTCTTTTGAAAGACGGATAACTCCAGCGTTTCAACACCGAGCAAACCGTTAAATCTTATGCTCGGTCAATATTCTTGGAAACAAGTTTTTAAACGTGCACCGCCTGAAATCAGATCGGATTGAAATCGGGTTTGCCTAAAATTCTTGCTTTCAATTTTTTTTTAATCGATAACCTACATTTTAGCATTTAGACCGTCACCATTTACAGAAATACACATTATTTAATTTCATTTACGGACACCGTATTTGGAGGAAGTTCTGTGTACTTCCTTGTTCAAACACAGTGTGATGATGATGATGCATGCCGTGAGATAATGTATATTTATACAAGGCTGCTTCGTGACACGAGTTTTGCATCAGTATGCTTTCATTTATTAAATAAACCAAAACTGATTTAGTTATATAAGTAATTCAGTTAATTTCTAAATGTTCTTAGATTTTGCATTTATAATAATAAGGATGGAAATATAACTTAAATATCCTCATAAAACATGCACAGTTGACTTGGATGAAGACCTTTTGTGGTTTAAAAAAAATGTATGTATAAAAATGCAAATCAGGCATTACCTAATGCTAATAGAGAAATCTATGGCTGCAAATAGAAAAAGTAGTAAAAATAAGCACTTTATTAGCATGCAGTCAAGAAATATCTATGAAAATGAAGGGGAAACAAACATGCAGAACATTTGGTGATACGGTGTCAGATTTATGGGGATCTGGATCCTGGGCTTGTTCTGAGGGTACGGCGAGCTGCTCGTTCCCCCGGCGTGTCCCGGCCGAGCGCCGTCGACCAGAGACACAGGCAGCCGCCCCTCCACCCAGTTTCTCACCAGAATATACTGTATATTTTCAGGGAGTTTAAAATACATTCTCTCGCGTGTTTCGCTATAGTTATTTTTTGTTCCCTCCACGCCTCCCCGCTGTGGAACCGCAGACAACCGCGTCCTTGGCTCGGTGGAGCTCCAGCCCCCCCCCCCCCTTTTTTTCTTTTCTTCTTTTTTTCGACAGCCAAGCCACTCTTTCATCAGGCGGCGGCCCGACGGTGGTGAAGTGCCTCTTGACATTCGACAGAACGCGAGGGCCGTTTCCAAGCTGTCGAGTGTTTGTGTGGGCGAGGAGTCCGACTCGCTCCGAGGAGAATAAGCACAAGTCCCTTTTTTAAAGAGTAAATTCACACGTTGACGAGCTTTAACTGTTGAAATCGTCAGTCGTCGTCCTTCACGTGGACATCCTATCGATTTATCAGATTTTTTTTCAGGGGATTATTAATTTCAGTGAGTGAAATTATGTAGGTGACATTTTATGTCGAAAAAAACATCAAATATTGTACTTTTTCCAAGCTTTTTTAATCAATAATTCCACTTTCTGTCAATCGACAAATCAATTAATGATCGTACGGGTCTGTTCTCGTGCCCCGTGGGCGTTAAAAGATCGCCTCGAGTCGGTCTGCGGCGTGGCGTTCCTATCAAATCCTTCTGCGAGGTCGATTTGGGAACATTTCTTCGCCCCGTCGAGACGTTCCTCTGTGATCAAACTCTTGAGACGCATCCAGCCGGCTTCCTTCTGCTCGATCCCGACACGCAGCACGCCAACACTGGTGTGCTTTTATCGAGCACCCCCCCCCACACACACACACACACACCACCCCCACCGAGGCGCTCCAGACTGTGAGTGGGAGGAGCCGTTTGAGCCCTTCACTTGAACCACTTGATAAAAACCCTTACTGTCTGTTTAAGGCCGTAATGATAACCCGAGATCCTCAGATGAAATACCACATCTGTATCTGCACAAGAAAAACTCGGTGCAGATTTCTTTTGTTTATTTGCTCCACGAGAAGAAAAAGTGCAGAGGGTCTCCCGCTGGAAAAGCTTATTGTCGTCCATCTGTCCACCCAGATCTTCTCAGCTGGCTCACAACTTGAATTATTGACCTCTGGTCGCCATGAACTCCCATGAGCTGTCGCCACCTGCTGCTGTTGCCACAGCCAGCGTGACGGTGTTTATTCTTTTAACTTACCCCCCTTATTGAATTCTTCACTCGCTGTATTTCCATTTTCACATTCGGAAGAAAAGTACATTTAACAAAAAGTACTTTAATATAATTTTCTCCATTTATTATGTGACATTTACATTTTTATAATTAGAAATAATTACATTTTAAAATGTGTATTATTCCATTATATTATTATTTAATATTCTGGTTTATTTTGATTTGTTGGATTGGTGCGTTTTGAAACCCGGAGCAACACTAAACATGTATTATAATCTGGCATTTTTAACTCTTTCAAATGTTTTTACACATTCCAGGACAGTTTTAAAAAGCATCAGTGATCATCCAAGCTTCAAACTAATTTAGACATTCAATAAATGAGATTTAACACCCTGAAGTCCAAACGGAGCCCCCCCCCCATCCCCCGGTGCTGTGGTCTGCAGGTTAAAATGAGGTGGGGTCACACCCCGCTGTGTCTTCCTCAGCAGGAGTGGGAGGCGGAGAGCCACGACTGGTACTGCTTCGAGTGCCACCTGCCGGGCGACGTCCTCTCGTGTGACAACTGCTTCCGGGTTTACCACCTCAAGTGTCTGTCGGAGGAGTTCAGGCCCAGAGATGCAGGCTCCCACTGGCAGTGCGTCGTCTGCAGAGTAGGTGGTCCGACAGGAAGCGTGTGATATTAAATGTCGGTTGTGTCGATTTATTTATTTTTCGTGATTTGATGAGCATATTTGTTTTGGAAAGTTGAGGTTGTGTTATTTATTTTTTCTTGTATGTTTCGGCCTCTTCGCAACTATCGGGGGGGGGGGGGGGGGGTACTTCAGACCTCTTGGATCAGAGATGTTTATTCATCTTGTTTTACAATATATTTTTAAAAGCACACTGCGGCAAAGTTTAATTTTCTTTAGTTCTTTTTTTAATCCCGCTTCTTTTGAAGTTGCACAAATGGCAAAAAATTTTGTTCAAATATTTCAAGAAGACTTCCTCTGGGGGCCGTGTGGGTTTAAAAAATCATGTTGAACCGATATGAGAAGCAACTGTTTACAATATGGAAAGAAAACTTAATTTACTTGCAGCTCGTTAGTAATCATGTCTCTCAGCCCAAGGAAGAGTTTTTTGTTTTTCTCTTAAATTAGTTTTCTTGCTGAAAAACAAATAAAATGTGTTTTTTGCAGTGTCAATATTTGTCATTTAAGCCAATGTCTGTGCTAGAAAAGAGCTAATATTTACCATCTGGTTTCTGTCGGCTGCACGCCAACAGAGACGGCCAACACAATAATATTCTCGGAATTATTTTTAGTTCTGGTTTTGGCTGTCGTCTTTATTCCCTCCCGGCTCCTCTTTTCACTTCCTGCCTCTTCGACCAGGTCCTCTTGTTGAGTGTGTTTTGTGTTTTTGGCGTTGCATTGAGCCCTTTATGAAAATACATTTCCGTGTATCAAAGCGAGTGTGTGTCCCACGTCTCATCTGTACTCCTCTCTGTCCTGCAGGGCAGTAAAAAGAAGAACCTGAACAAACAGGAGATGAGTAAATACCTGCGTTTCATCGTCCAGCGTATGAAGGAGAGGGTGAGGACGACCACATGTTTAGTTCTACCCAGGCGGCAAACTGTATTCTCTCTACTGGCCACCAGGGGGCGACTCCTCCGGTTGTATAGAAGTTTCTGAGAAAATGATTCTACATCTCTTGATTTATTCCCTCCATTAAACATTGTGAACATGAGTGTATGTCTTAATCTCTAGTTTAAAGTCATTAATATAGCATAAAGTTCATTCAGTGAATATAGAGTAATCCAAGATGGCTTCAAAGCATCGGTCCACGTAGTTTAACCTATTTGTTGTGGCTATTTGCTGTATTTTTCAAAAGAAACTTCTTGAAAGCCAAAACCGACATAATTTTCAGCAGTTTTATGATCTTTTTTTATTTTTGGAGTGCTTGTATTTTGCTTAATTTTTCACTTGAGATGCAGAAGGTTGATTAATCTACTGCAGGAGGTTTTATTCCTGTTGGATAACTCTTCAATGCTTGATTTACAGGTCACTGTATTACTTACCCATGCTCTAATCTTAAATTGTCCCTGATTTATTTACTTATTTAATACCGTCAAAGATGAGTTAATTCATTAAAAAAATGAAAAGTGTTAATTTAAGTCCATTTTGACAACTTTTTATCACTTTAGTTGGACTTCTTTGGTGTCTAAATATTCCACAAGTATAACGACCCACAATTATCCTAAAATATCTCCTTCGTCTGCCCGTTCATCCTTTACATCTCCGTCCACTCGTCTCCTCCCTCCTTCTCTCCCCGCTCTATTAAAGTTCTGATAAATCTCATTACCCGTCCTCCCCTTCCTGTCTCCCGTCATCCCACCGCTCCCGAGGTATCGCGTCTCATCAGTTACCCTCCATGTTTCTCTATAAAGTGGTATTAAATCTCCACCCCTCCTCTGCGTCTGCAGGCAGTGGACCTGAACAAGAAAGGCAAAGACACCAAACACCCCATGTACAAACGGCTGATCCACACGGCGCTGGAGGTCTCGAACATCCACGAGGTAACGTTGCGCAACTCTCACCGTCACTCACAGTCCAACCCCTCCATTTATTCATTTATTTATTTATTTAGTAAGTCAAATCGTGATTATTTTTTTTACCGATTGACCTTGCTGATTGCTGTTGCCACAAATCCCATGTTTGATTTTACACACACACACACACACACACTTAGTTTAACAAGTTTAGAGAAAGACTTTCTAAAACTTTCAATTGTAAAAGATTCTCAGGCTCATTCTGGAGTATTAAGACGTGTTTTTTTAATCTCATAATTTGTATGTAAAAGGTCGTAATGACCTCCTGACCTGCGATATTCAGGCTGAACTGACAACGCACTGAAATAATCTGGAAGTTTAGCTTCATTTTCGAGATGTTGATCCACGCGGGGAGCGTCGTCGTACTATCTGGTTAATTCTCCTGGGCAGTACGAGGATATCGGGGATGTTGCAGGAAGTTGTAAAAGAAATATTGTAATAATGTTTAAACCTGGTCTAGTTAAACTGGATGAAAAAAAGAGTTCAGAAAGATATGGAAGAAAAAGATACTTCTTGTAACTCCAGAAGTTCCCCGTTGTAGATTTCTGAACATTGAATACGAGTTCGTCCCGGTAAAGCCTCTGAGGTATCGGCCGGGGTCAGTGGTCAGTGTCGGCTCAGACCTGTGAGTGTTTGTTGAGACGGCCCTCTGCCGGACCTCTGCATGTCGGCCAACAAACACACAAACAAACTACACACACAAACAACACACACGCACAAACGACACACACGCACAGCATGTGAATAGACTTCTTTGTACTTGTTCCCTCTCTGTCTGACTAATTCTCTCTCTCCCTCTCCTCTGTCCCTCTGTCCCTCCCTCTCTCTCTCTCCTCTCCTCGATCCTCTCTCTCCTCTGTCCCTGTCTCTCTCTCTCTCTCCTCTGTCCTCTCTCTCCTCTCTGTCCTCTCTCTCCTCTCTGTCCTCTCTCTCCTCTGTCCTCTCTCCCTCCTCTTTCCTCTCTCTCTCTCTCTGTACTCTCTCTGTCTCTCTCTCCTCTGGTGTTTACACCACTATTTATGAGGTAAAACATGTTTTATTTTTTATTATTTTGGTTTTTATTTTAAACGACCTGATTTTTTTAAAGCAATTTATTTTAAGGAATCTGTGTAAAGGCTAAAAAATGCAAATAAAGTGTGTAAAAAAAACAAACTCCTCTCTCTCCTCTCTCCACTCTCTCTCTCAGAACCTGTCTGAAGGAAAGTATAAAAACTTTGAGGAGTTCAAAGCCGACGCTCAGCTGATTGTTCACAACACGGCCATCTTGTACGGAGGTGGGTCTTCAACACGTGGTTCAGTTCTTCGTCTCGATGTCATTGAGGTCTCATTTCATGTCAACATCGTATTTTAAAGTCCTCAATTTTAAGAAAGTTACTTTTTGGTGTTAAATCAGTTTTTTAAATGAACATAAGTCCTTCGTGCTACTTTTTTAGTTTGTTTCACCACAGTGGCTAATCTCCAACAAATTTATAGATTTATGCAATATTTAGAAACACATTTATGTTGTGAAACCTTAAAAAAAAGAACATTTTACTCTTTGGACTTGAACTTTAAAGACCTGCTTTAAACGCAAATAAACAGACGTGCAAACAAAAATAATAAAAGCTAATTTACAGTGTGACGTTCTTTTATTGGCTGATACAATAGAATCAATACGTTGACTTGATGATGCTGTTGTACAAGAATTCATAAATTGGGCAATTTCTTAAATATAATCAGGTTATATTGATGGCACAATATTGGACATTTGATGTATTTATTATGTTATTATTGGTCATTTAATATATTTGTGGACCGGTGCACCTTCTGAATATGGTTTCAGAACTTCCCAATGAGCAACAACAAAGTAGATGAAAAACAGACATCAGTCCTCACGGAAGTCTTTTTCATACCTTTACTCTGAGAGTCTAAGTTGACGTTTGTTTCTTTTCTTTTCAGTCCACAGCGACCAGGCGGAGATCGCGCAGCTGCTCTTCAGCGACACGTGTCACGAGGTACCACGTTTGATCTTCACCTCACACTTCGGTGACGTTCAGGCCGCGGGTCATTTTTCAAAACTCATTTATTTTGTCGCGTTTACACCGAGCGGGCATCACGGCGCCGGAGTTTTTAGACGGTGAAGTTTGAAAACTCCGGGTTCACGTCCTGGTGCACGCCGGAGTTTAATAAACAATGGCAAAGATGCCGCGCTGCGCCCGCTGCTCCATCGGGTCTCAGCGGACGCGTCCCTGGCTGGTCGCACCACGACCACGTGACTGAGCGACCTCGTCGCAGAGACATTTCGCCCGTTGCCGTTCTTCCTCTGCTTCCTGTTTCTGTCACGCACACACCCAGTGAACCTCAACGGTCACGTGACACAAGCTTTCAAAAGGTTGTTTTTTTGTTTTAAAACGACCTCCGTCCACACGTGTCAGCCGTACTCTGGTTTCACGGTGACGATCTCATCGGCACGCGTCCAGATTTGTCACATTGAACTCTTCTTTCTTTCTTTCTCCGCTTTCATCTCTCTAACCTCCTCTCTGTGTCCCCTCCCAGTTGAATGAGCTGCTGTTGTGTAAGAACTGTTTCTACCTGTCCAACGCCCGGCCCGACAACTGGTTCTGTTACCCCTGTGTGAGTACAACCAAACGCACACTAATATCCATTTAGTTTTCTTTTTAACCGTTATTAATGTAATGAAAACTTTAATTTCTCGACGGAATCGATGACACGCGACTAATGCTGCTGCATCGCATGTGTGTCTCTCCTCGGCAGAGCCCCAACCACGACCTGGTGTGGGCCAAGATGAAAGGCTTTGGCTACTGGCCCGCCAAAGTGCTCCAGAGGGATGAAAGCCAGGTGGACGTCCGCTTCTTTGGCTACCAGCACCAGAGGTTAGGGCAGACGTCGCAGTAACACGTGTTCCTATTGGCTGATGAAACTGATGCCGTCCTTCTCACTAGAGGGCATCTTTACTTCTTTTTTCTTCATTATTTTCCAGCACTCCCACATTTGAGGCTTCCCGCTGGCCTCGCAGCATTTACCTGAAGGCCGAAACTTTAAAAGCTAAAAAAATTGACTGAAACGAATCAACGAGGTGCAGTGCTGCTTGGTAAATCTCGAGCACTGTTTTTCCCCCTGTGCCCCCCCCCCCCCCTTCAGAGCGTGGATCCCCGCGGACAACATCCAGGACATCAAGGTGAGCATCCAGCAGCTGCAGGTGAAGCGCAGCAGCGGCTGGAAGAAGGCGTGCGAGGAGCTGGAGGTCTACCAGGGCTTCCTGCGGGACGGCCGCTTCTGGAAAACCAAGATGGAGGAGAGCAGCATGCCGTTACACCAGCCTCTGCAGCAGAGCCAGGACCAGGACCAGGACCAGGACCAGGATCAGGACCAGGACCAGGACCAGAGCCCACAACAACAACAACAACAGCAGCAGCAGCAGGAGGGCAGCGGGAAGACGGACAGGCTGGAGCGGACGGACGAAGCCGAGTCCAGCATCTCCTCCACCAGCAACGAGCAGGTCCGACAAGTAAGTGGGCTCAGTCCAGTCCAGTCATGGCAGAACTTCTTTGTACACTAGGACGGGAACAAAGTGTGATTCTACTCCAGTAAAACGGTAACTGTTGTCATCGTTTCTGCTTGGCTGTAGTTCTACGTTCATCATTAAAATCACTTTTTAACGTGGACCTGAGTCTCCTCTAACCTTAAGCTAGTTTGGTGTGAAACTATTTAACACCATAACACCAAAGTTATAAGATTAACAGGAACCAAGGTGCGAAGTCATCGTATAAACTGTGAGTTTTCTGCTGCTTGACTATATTTCACTGACACGGTGCAGAGATAAAAACATTAGGCGCTGCCACCTGGTGGCTGCAGCGCACATTGTTGGGACAATGTGGTGCTTTTTGTTTTTTTTATAGTATCCACAAGTTGTTGTCGTTTTAAGAAATGGTCTTCAATACATTTTAGAATATTAATGAGAATTAATATATAAAGGTAAAATACAAATGAAAAGGGTTTTGGGGAGAACAGAAAGTTAGAAACATAATCTACCGTTTGGATGAGCAGTAGGTGTTTTATTATTTTAATAATGTCTCAACAACTCTGTTAAAAGGTGTTTTAAATACTTTAATTACATTTTTTTAATTATCCGTTTTTTCTAACTTTGAGATCATTTTAAATATTCTTTATGGTTTTCTGAAGCGGACACTTTTGATTCTGAAAATTATAAACTTTTTGGGCTAGTTTTTTAAAAATGCTTTAAAATTCATTTCCGTTTTTTAATTGAAAAAAGAAAGTAAAACCTTTATGACACTTTAATCTGTATATAAATCTGTATATATATATATTTTCCTTTTTCCCAGCTCAAAGGCAGCCTGGAGCCAAAGGCCAAGAAAAGCCGTCGATCTCAGATGGTTCAGCCCAAAGAAGAAGCCAGTGTACGTAACGCTACACAGTTAATACCTGTTGGTGATAAATGTGTTTATTATCTATTAAGTCATCGCAGTGTTTCGATTGCAAGATGCTCCAAATAATTGTGAAGTTCTTTTGAAGAAATTCATTGTCTTGTTTATTTCAAAAGATTATAAACTCAAAAATCTGAGCTAAAAACATTGTCCACCTCGAGGAAAAATAATATACTTTTAACTAAATATTTAAACGGATCTCGCAACGGAATGTAATCACAAAATCCATTTTTTTTTTTTAATCAAAATGTTTCCCGTGAAACCTCCAGAGTTACTGCCGGTCTCTCTTCTGACTTCCAGTCTGTGCTCCGCCAGGACCCGGAGCCCGAGGTGGAGGCGGTCAGCTCCAGCCAGGAGATCCCGGTGTCCTCGGCGCCGCCGCAGCCCGAGAAGCTGTCGGTGTCCACGCAGACCAAGAAGGCGAGCGGCGGGTCGCCGCGCACGCTGCACCGCGGCACCCAGACGAGCAGCGACGGCGCCTGCCTGAACATGTGCCACGAGAAGTACACCAAGGTCTTCAACGACGTCAAGGAGATGATGAAGGCCGACAACAAGAGGGAGACGGAGAGGGTCGTCAGGGAGGCTCTGGAGAAGGTGCGGTGGTGTAGAAGTTAAGGGGGCGGGGCTTAGGGGTCTGGTTCGGTCTGATTTTTTTTTTTAAGAAACTCAAACCCCCCCTCTCTCCTTTTCCAGCTCCGTATGGAAATGGAGGAGGAGAAGCGCCAGGCGGTGAGTAAGGCGGTGGCCGCAGCTCAGGCGGAGATGGAGAGGAAGTGCAAGCAGGTGAAGGAGAAGTGTAAAGAGGAGCTGGTGGAGGAGGTGAAGAAGGTGGTGGCCCAAAACAAACAGCTGATCTCCCAGACCAAGAAGAAGCAGTGGGTGAGTTCCGTGTTGTTGTTTGTATCCATACACGTCTATTGTTCTAAACCTGATTCATAACATGTATGACGCGAAAATCTGTTCAAAAACTCAAAGATGTTCAGTTTAGTTCGATAATCGGCGAAATCTGCACGTCTCTTTATTTCGTTTAAACAAGATATTTCGGCACTAATAGTTTTATCCTATTTGTAGAAATAGATTCTAGATCCAGACATTTCCAATAACTGTTGAGAGCTATTCAAGTCCAAAAGTTAACATTTATTAGAAACATTTATTCTGACGGAATATTCTGCTTCAATCCATATTTATTTATATTTATTCAGTATACCTGAACAACGAAAACATATTTTACAAAAAATCTTAATTTATCTGATACATTTACTTATACATATATATATATTATAAGGAAAAATATATATATATTTTCTTAGTATATATGTATATATATATATTCTCTTAGTATGTATGTATGTATATATATATGTATGTATGTGTATATATACATATATATGAGAGAGAGAGCTAAATGTATCGGCTGAATTTTTTCTTTTGATAGTCAAAAGAATATATACATAAATTGAGGTACATTTTTCTTTTGATGGTCTAACACACAATATCAAGAAGAAAAAAAAAAGAAAAGATGTCAGCCATCATTAGAAATGAGTCTCATGAGTTACACTCGGTGAGTTTCCGTGTGTAGATTTCCGTACATAAGTCTTTCCCCGCGCTCCAGGCAGTCAGCCTCGGCTCTCTCTCCATTTCCTCCCCTGAGTTTGTCTGTGTGGTTGTTTCAGTGTTATAACTGTGAGGAGGAGGCCATGTACCACTGCTGCTGGAACACCTCCTACTGCTCCATCAAGTGTCAGCAGGAGCACTGGCACGCCGACCACAAACGAACCTGCCGCCGGAAGAGATGAACAAGCCCCTCCCCCAACCCACCCCCCTTTGACCTTACACAGCACGCCATTGGCTCTCGTCCTCTCCTCCGCCTGTCAGTCAGTGACACACACACACACACACACGCGCTCTCTTCCCTCCTGCTTCTCTACTTGCCTTTCTGAAAACTTTGTGGACTCGACGTTTTCTACGTGAAAAGAAGAGCAATTTGTTCCCTTGTTGCGTCTCCATTTGGTTTTCTATTATTTAATATACCCATTGTATTGATTTCTATCTTATTATTATTGTCGTAGTGGTTTTTACTCCTGGATCATGGACAGATTGCTCGAGAGCATGGCTCAAATGCAGAGTTATCGTATGATTTTCTTTCTTCCTTTTTTTGTTGTTGCTTGTGTCAGAATGTGTTATTTAAGTGTGTCGTAACCGACGAGTGTTCACGGAATACATTTTATTACCCGAGTTTTTTAATAAATACCGTTTCTTAACAAATAAACGCCGTCAAACCGTACGAGAAGAATTAAAAGATACCGCGAGTACTTTTACAGCTTCAAACTAGCTCCGCTTTCATAGAGAAAAACCTATTTAAAAAAAAAAAAAACTTGCGACGTTGTAGACTTCATGGCTCGCCGTGTCAGCATCTTTTATTTTTTCATTAAACTATTGAGGTGGACGACACCTTTCTTTTTATCGTTTCTACCTAAATCATATTACGTCACTTATTGGGAACAGGGTCACAACGTCGTGAAAAGAAGTCGACAAAATAAATCTTCCATATATTATTATAATATTATTATTATGCACATTTTGGGGCTCTTTTGTTTTCCAATAGACTAGTTTTTATGAGTCAGATATTTAAAAATAACAAACGTTTGGATTGGTTCTAAATTGGGGAAATGTAGAGCAATCTTTCCTGAGCTGGATCTTAGAGAGCTTCCATGATTTGAAAGTTTTTTGCACACTTAACCCAAAAGATTCTAATATTGCCAAAAAACTAAAACTAACTAAATCTGACATTTGGTTGAACCGACCTGAAAATATCTGGTGAGTCCTCCTACGTCGAAAACAATTATATATATATATATATATTTTTTCCCAGAGCTTTGTCGGTATAATTCTTTTGGGAACCTCTGGAGGAAAGTGAGAAACGAAAATATTCGGCAGATCCATTTTAGTCTGATTTTAAAATAGTTTCTGATTCAGATTTAAAAACGGTGTTTTGTTGTTTTTAATACCCGTCTTGGCCACAAGGGGCAGACGTGCGCCACGACCCCTGTTCTAAATGGGAATAATAGTGTTCATGTCTCATTTATATAACATGTAAACACACGACATCTCATTTCGGCCTCTTGTGGCCGCAGCGAGTAACTACAACAACAAACACGAGGAGGGAAAATGTTCATCGGAGATTAAAACTAATTAAAAAGGAGCTGAGACCTTTGTCCCTCCTCTTCTTAAGTCGTGAACAAAGAAAGGAAAACATCTCCTCTAGACATGTTCTTCCTCTCGGGGCTCCCCTTCTTCTATTGACATTTTTTTTTAATGACCGACACTCTTTTCAAAAAACCTAAAGTGACTTTCACTGCGTATGCTGTAGTTGGTGGTCAGTGCCTGTCTCTATTGTTTTTCTTTTGCGCCCAGCAAAGCGAAATGCATGTTGATGGTTTCATAGTTTGTCTTTTTATTTTATTTTTTTAATACGGTTTAAAAAAGAAAAAAGAAGAAGACCAGAAGCTCGCTGGTGTTCAGTAAGCAGTGACGACGGATGGACCAATATAACACTTTATGCAAATGTGAATGATCAAATTAACTTTCTCTAAAGCTTTTCCCTGCACTGGAAGTTGCGTGGCGTTGGTGTGTAGATACGGTGCTCGGAAACCTTTCATTTTTTAAATTTTTTATTTGCAATAAAATTGCCTGTTTATTTTTGTTTTGTTTTCATTTAGAGTGAGAAGTGACACTCTTACGGTTGGTTGACGTGATGACGATCGACTGAACGGAGGAACGTCGTTCAGTTACTCTTCTTTCTTTTAACAGGTGGCGAAAGAAATACCGTAAATTCTCATATAGTGGGGCAGGACCTTTTTTTAAATTACATTTTTATTCATCTCAACTAAACTTTTATATCTTAACGCCTCTTCATGTCCTTTTTTTTTTTAAAGAACCTGTTGCTGCTTCTTGCTGTAAATTACATTTAAAGACTTCATTTTTAATGCTTCAGGTGCAAAAAACAAACTATTACGACGTAGTATTTGTACAACATGTTCATGGTGACGCGGTTACAATGCTTCATGCTACACATCTGCAAACGGACAAAACTAAAGTGTTTTTCAATGATTTAATACTTTTTAACCTGATGTATATATATATGTGTAAAGTTCTCACAATGCTGTACATACTGTGACTCAAGTGTGTACTTTAAACTGATATTGGTGGACTGTTTTGCAGGTGTTACAAAATAAATCCTCACGCTTCAACGTTTTGTACCAATAAGAAATGAGACAAGTAAAAAAATATATATATTGAAATTATGACTTTATAACGCAACTTTACGAGAAATTTTTAGTTTATTTCAAGTCCTCTGTGATATTCTATTTCTACATTTACTGTTGGAAAGTATTGCAAAGGACTTCAACGCCGAATAATGTTCACTAAAGACGGAACGCGAACGTATTATTAACGTTTGATTTGATTCAACGCTTATCAACATTGTGGCAAATGTACTTTAATCAGAATCTCGTTCTTTGACCGTTGTTAAAGGTTTTCGTTGGACGTTAGAAGCGTTTCATAAACGTCTGGTGTTTATGTTTTTATTAAAACCAACATGTGCGTCTCTCAATACCGCCCCACTTCCTGTCTGGCTCCAAGCTCTCTGGTTCCTACTACGTAGAACTATATCTGAATAAATACAGTGAGATTTAGTTTGTTTTGACCCAAACATACAAATTTGTTATTTTAAAAGTTTTTGTTGTTGTTGCTTTGATGCAGCGAAATATATCAAATTATTAATCTGCTTTGAACCACTATTGGAGAATTTACGGTACCCGTCAACTTTAAATACTTCAAACCGAGTCTTTCTTTTGGAAACTCATTTAAGTGTATCACTTTAAGATGTAACATGTTATTGTACAGTTTAAACCGGCTTTCTAAATCTACATTTTCTTTTCTTCTGGAAAGAGTTCTTCCACCGTTCTCTTGTCCCCCTCCACGGTTTTCTGGTTTAGTCTCGTCGTCATTGCACTACGTGTAAATACATTTTCTTCCTGCTTCCTATATTATATGTACATTGTAAATGTATTCACGAAGACTCAAATTCAGTTGTATTTTTCTGTGTTCACAGTGATCTGGATGACTGTTGGTTCTAGTTTTGTACAATGTACAACCGTTTATCGTGTCGACGTCTGTCGCTCCGCTCTCTTGAGGTTTTATTATTTTTAATTTTTAAAACACAGCGAGAGCTTCGCCTCACGATTTTTATCTGAATATTTCAAGATGGAAGACAAACTATTGTTTGTTCTCCCCAAACTGACACATTTTTATGGACGGTGACACCTTTTTCTTTTTTTAAATATTCGTCCATCCAGCCGTAAAAAAAAAGAAGAAAAAAGATTTGTGTGAAAACTTTTGGGAAACTCATTCCAGTTTTTGTTTTATGTTTTTTTTAAACTGCATGAGTATATATGTATGTTTCCTTATCTGTCCCTCAGAAAAAAATACCTTGTTTCACTCTGTTAGAGTGACGCAATATGACGATGATGTATGTTTTTAATTTCTGGAACTTTCGTCTTTTGAAGCTGTTAAAAAACTGAGTAATGGATCAAATCGCTGGTCTCATTCCCTAGTTCCGTGTTCACGGTACTCGCGCGGTACCGTGTACACAGTACTCATGCAGTACACGGTACCGTGTGCACGGTACTTGCGCGGTACCGTGTACACGGTGCCGCGTACACGGTGCCGCGTGGGTACTAGATGACATCACAGGGTCGTTCTGTGCTTCCATCTGGAATAAAACCAGCGCGAGGTCCTCTCTGTTCTCTGTATCCTCTGTTCTCTCTATCCTCTCTTCTCGTTGCTCATCTTCTCTCCTGTCCATATGTTAACTATTAATTGTGGCTTAACATTTTCTATGCTCCTGACATTTTATTTTATTTTGTATGCTTTAGCTAGCAATATGTATATAAATATATTCTAACATGGAGGAAATAAATGTATCAACAAGTTCTGGTGTTTCTGAATGTTTTATCCATATTTTATGAAATGGACACTTCTTGATTGTTTACATTTCTGACTTACTGACTTTTTACTGCATTTTACTTTTTCACCACATCATTTTTTTTTAAACTGCTTTAAAATATTTTTCGACAAGCAAACCCATGATTTTTGTTTTTTCATTCATCACAACTATTTTCCAACTTTTTAATATCAGCTGCTTTTTTTCTCATCTAAAATGTACAAATAAAATGTTTATTTTCTTTTGAATAACATTTAAATTTGATCAAACACATTCATGAACATATAATATGTCAAAGCCATTCAGATGGTACCATTAAGGCACTTTTAAAACATATTTTAGACCCATTTGTTCCCCAAACCTGTGGAAAACAGCTGCAATAATAAATCACAAACATTCCACTTATTTTTACTGTCAAAATTGCTGAAATATTTATTTAATTAAAAGACTTCATGTCAACTCAAATAAGACTTTCTTTTCTTTTTTCTTTTTAGCCTTTAAAAAAAAAGAAGGAAAAAAAACATACCGGGGAGGGGACGACAAACATTTAACTGAGACAAAGAAAGAAAGTGAAGAAAGTGCTTTTTCTTGTTGTTGTTCCCCCCTCTTTTCATGTGTTTTGGAACCGGAACATTCCGGTTGAAGAGGTCAAAGGGCTTCTGGGAACACGCTTCACATTCTGCTTCCTGTCTTCTATTCCTGTTGTGACATCACTCAAGGAGCCCTGATTGATCTGTCCGTGTAAAAAATATGAAGGACTTCTGATATTTACAATAATGGCGGCTGCTCGCCCCGCCCCCGCCGTGGGAACACACCGACGATTCACCGGCGCCCCGAAATGAGTCCAGTGCCGCTTGTTGGTCTGGTTCAAAGGAAGAGGGTTCAGAAACTCTTACCTGGTAAAAGGTGATTTCTGAAGAGTTCTGATCCAAAGTTGAGAGATCCGAATATTTAACGATTAAAAAATAGTTTTTAAAAACTTTTAGGTTGTTGTTTAAATGTCAGCAAACATCCTCAATCGCTGAACATCTCCTCAATTAAGTTGGAGTCCAGTTAGTAATTAATTATATGATTGTCATTTATAACCTCAAACTACAAAGGGATATATTTGTGCAAAAAAAGAGATTATTGTTGAATTATGTAAATACTTCTAAAAATAATATTCAGCGCACAAATGAAAAATAAGAAGGAATTATTTGAGATTTAAAGGCATAAAGGCATTAAGTTTTTGGGGGAAAATGAGAACTTTTTTAGATGAATCAAATAAAAGTTGATGTTTTGGTTCAGAACTCTTCACGTGAAATAAAACTTCTAATTTAACAGATTTAAACATTTCAGACCAACATGCAGGTTAAAAAAACCAAACATTGCTTCTGTAGTGTGTGAATCCTTTACTTTTTAATATAAACTATAATTATATATTTCTGTTTTTACCATAATATGCTTGGACGCGAGTGCGTTTCACTCAAAATACAATGCTTTTTATTTTTTATTTTTTATATTAGCAAATATTCAAGAGCAAAACATTCTTTAACGTCTCATCGTATACTTCTTAAAAGAGAAACAAAATAAATTAAATCGGTTTCTTTTTGTACATACTTACACGATATGAATTCACGTATTGGTTTTTATGCTTCAGTCGAAGCGCGTTCGTACGCGCAAAAAACAAACGCAGTTGAAAGCAGCAGCTCGTCGGATTATTAGCGCGCGAATTTGATGGATTGTTCGGAGAAAAAAGAACGTAAAAAAAAAACCCGTAACGTTTACAAAACAAACAAAAAACAAGCCGGCGTGAAACAAAACGTGTTGTACCTCATCGGGAAAAAACAAGCTGAAGGACCCTCCCCCTCTTATCGGAACACAGCTAGCTCTTTTGTAATCGGTGGATATCGTACAAATATCCGAAACTAGAAAAAAAAATAGCCGAAACTATTCTGAGGACGTGTGTAAGAAAACAAACAAAAACAAGCGACGTCAGCAAATACTTGAACAGCTAAAAAATAGTTTTTCTTAAAGTGATACACACGCAGTTTAAAAGCCAGAAATCTTTGCTAACGATTGTCCTCTCGTCCGCCAACTCGGACACGCGATTGCCATTTTAATTTTTTTCCGGTAAACAGTCGACGGAAGAACTTCCTTGATCTGGATCGGGGGGGGGGGGGGGGGGGGGTTGGCCGAGTGCAAATCTCGCCTCCTGCGAATAAAAACCACAGCCTGAACGCTTAAAAAAAAAAAAAAAAGGATTCTGGGAAACGGTCGTCAACGGCACGTGAGTAAAAACGTTGCTAACTTCTCCGACTTCATTCTTCCGGAGCGTCTTTCCTTTAAAAAAAAATAGTCCTTTCGTCCCCCCTCCACCAGGGGGCGCCCGGCTACATGTTGTAGGCCACGTAGATGGGGTCCAGCTGGTCGGCCAGGAAGCCGTCGCGCAGGTGCATGCGCTGCTTCTCGCCGCGGGAGTTGATGGGGATGACGCCGATGTCGACCACCACCACCACGCCCACGATCAGGTAGTGCTCCTCCAGGACCACGTTGGTGACCAGCGGGACCAGGTCCAGGGCCTCGTGCTCCGAGCCGTCCAGCTCCACCACCACCACCAGCAGGTTGGTCCACGTGAACACGGCGCTGGAGGGACCACAAACGCAACACGGCCACGGGTGCGTTTAAAACGCGCGTACTTTTCTTATTCAGTTTCATTTCTTATTCATTTAAATCAAGTTACGCATTATGAAGTATGATTACACGAGCTAAAGTTAAATTAAATATCGATAAAGAGCTCTTTCAATTTTAAGAGCTCAACTATGAAAAATAATAATGGGGAACTTTTATTTTATAGCATGCAATAAAAATGTCATAGTATATGTTATATTTCAGAATAAAAGTAATCGCAATTTTAAAAAAGTAATCAAAATTGAAGTGTGATTGAAATGTATTTATATAGAAAATGTATGTGGATTTATATATATATGTATTTATGTATATATTATGTATATATGTATTATTTTTTAATTTTCTTTGTTATTTTTCTTTATTTCATATTGATTTTCTGATTTGTTTAATAATTTAGGAGAGGAATATTTAAGCATTTTTTTGCTTCTACCTATACCGTTTCAGTCTTTCTGTTTTGTATATTATATATAATAATATTGTATTTGATTTGATTGACTGGATAAAAAATACACACACACACACACACACAAAATAAAATGTAATTTATGTAGTTTGCCTGAAGAATATCCAAAAATGTGAATTCTTCAACACGGACCCACACGGTCTTTAAGTTTTATACTTTTTATAACGTTCAATCGTTCAACTGTCGGCTTGAGTTTGATTACGTCACGGTGGTATAAAGGGCGGGTGTGTGCACCTCCACCCGTTTCTATGTTGTATTGTGGTGTCGTGCTGCGTCGCCATGACGACGGCGTGCGTCCTCACCACTCTGTGATGCTCTTGTGCGTCCTGATGACGGAGGTCTCGATGTCGATGGGGTGGTAACGCATCCCTCTCAGCTCCATGGCTTCCTCCAGAGCGCCGACCACGTACAGGGCGTCGTGACGCCCTAGATGAGCACGCACGCACGCACACACACACACACACACACACACACACACACACACACACACACACACACACACACACACACACACACACACACACACACACACACACACACACACACACACACACGTTGGTTTGTGGACGTTTTGAAGCGTCCAGTTCTGTGATTTTTCCGTCGCCATCTTTGATTATGGCGTTGCTATTTTGGCTTTTTGCAACCAGTGACCATCACAGTCCAAATATATGGATTGATACATCTTTGGTAGGACCTGTCAATCACCTTGTAGCCCCGCCCCTAAAGCATCCCCCCTGGTCTGACTCTAAACGACCATAAAGTACTAAATGATGACATCATGCTGTATAGAAGAAGACTTGAAACTAGAGATTGAGACATAAACTCATGTTTACAATGTTTACTGAGGGAATACATCAAGAGAGAAGTAGTCATTATATAGACTTCTATACAACCAGAGGAGCCCCCTGGTGGTCAGGAGACAGAATGCAGCTTTAACACGAAGCATATACTTCTATACAACCAGAGGAGTCGCCCCCTGGTGGTCAGGAGATAGAATGCAGCTTTAACACATGAAGCATATACTTCTATACAACCAGAGGAGTCGCCCCCTGGTGGTCAGGAGAGAGAATGCAGCTTTAACACATGAAGCATATACTTCTATACAACCAGAAGAGTCGCCCCCTGGTGGCCAGGAGAGAGAATGCTGCTTTAACACATGAAGCATGGACTTCTATACAACCAGAGGAGTCGCCCCCTGGTGGTCAGGAGAGAGAATGCAGCTTTAACACATGAAGCATAGACTTCTATACAACCAGAGAAGTCACCCCCTGGTGGTCAGGAGACAGAATGCAGCTTTAACACATGAAGCATGTTCAATAATGAACGCCAACTCCTGCAAGCTCATTGTGTTATTAATTATTACAATTTTTGATTTTAAATTTATTTAAATGTGTATATATATGTTTGTATTGCTGCTTATTGTGTTATATAATTTAAATTGGGCTGTAAACTGTCTACACATCCTGGTTGAAGGTCAAACAATAATGAAAGTAAAAATCCTGGAGGTCGAGTCTCTCAGGCCGTTTAACCTCTCGGGTTCTACGGGGAAACGTTTGGAGAGGTCAAAGTTCACGCGAGTCCGTCCCGCTCACCTCCGCTGGCGTCGGTGAGCTCGGTCCTGCGCAGGAAGCCCAGGTATCCGGTCCGAGCCCAGAGGCTCTGCGTGTCTCCGAAGCTGAGCCTGGAGGTGAAGTGGTCCGACTGCAGCGCCTCGTCTCCGTAGACCGTGAAGTACCCGCTGGCGTTGTGGCCGCTGTGCACCCAGACCTGGAGAACCGGGGGAACCGAGGGAACCGGGGGAACACGAGCAACGGGCCGCGTCAACGAATGGTTGGAAAACAGGCTTCTAGGTGTTTTATTATGAATGTATATTTACCTTCTGAACTAGCAACACATCTCTTTTTTTATATATGGAAAAACAAACCGGCTCATTTTCACTTTAGTTAATTCGTCTTCGCCAGATTTCCGTGTGGGAAAAATATATTTGTGGGTTCTAATGGCACCAATATCTATATTTGTGGAATCTAATGGCACCAATATCTGTATTTGTGGGTTTTTATGGCACCAATATCTATATTTTGGGGTTCTTATGGCACCAATATCTATTTGTGGGTTTTTATGGCACCAATATCTATATTTGTGGTTTCTTATAAAAAGCTTGTGCAATAACTGCGGGGTGGATAATATGTGTTAACCAATAAACTCCTTTGTCCCAACAGATTATTGCCTTCATTCATTGTGTGCAACAAAAAACCAACGTTGTGTTCGGCTCCTCATGTGAGAGGAACTTCTTCTTCTTGGCGTTCAAAGTCGAGTATTCCAGAAGTTTTTTCCCTTTAAGGATGATGAAACTCCCTTTGTGTTTTGAAATGGCCGCTGGACATATCATTTAACGCAACGACGTCAACAACGTCCAGAACTGAAGCGCAACTCCAGAGTTTTCAAAATAAAAGCTGAAGTAGTTTGGAGAAAAGAGGCTTGAGGACGAACCTCTCCCAGGTGGGACTCCCCCATTGGTCCTTTGGTCTCTGGGTTGGCGATGATGATCCGGACCCCCGGTAGGATCTGTTCAGGAAACCGGGCGTCGGCATTTCTAATTACTCAAACTCTCAAAGTGAAGGAGAAAAGCAAACGGAGAAACACCAGCTCACCTTTCCAGACTCCATGAGCGGCAGGCTGTGAGGGGACCCCCGCTCCACCAGGCGGACCCTGCAGACACACAAAGGACCGGACCCCCAAACCACATGAACACGGACCCCCAAACCACATGAACACGGAACATCACGGGGTTCAGAGAGAACGTTCCAACATATCACCGTATCTTCCCGTTTGTAGGAAATGAAATCACCGAAAAGGAATTTGGGCAAATAAAAAATAATGATACTTTAGTCCCGGCTGCTATGGATCCTCAATGTGACATTTCAAAAGAAAAGATGAATTCTGACACTAATGTTGAGGCCTCCCGGCAATTTCGTAAAAAAACCTCCGGGTGGTTTCTCCCTGAAAGTCAAAACTCTGGCAAAACTAATTATGGATATTTCCCTTATATTCCAGATTACACTAAATGATTTTAAATATTAAAATCACTGCTCGCTGCTGAGATGTGTCAAATAAAAACTTTAAATATGTATAATTTATAATATGAACACATAAGGAAGCAATACAATTACATAGTGTTTAGCTCATATATATATATAAATAAATACATAAATATAAATACATTTAAATATTTTTTAAATACAAATATATAAAAATATATATTTATAATATATAAATATATGTATAATTTTTTTTAAATAATATATATAATAATAAAATATATATAATATATAATAATAAAAAATATATATAATACAAAAAAATATCTAAAAATAAATTATATATATATATATATTAGAACTCCGCCAAGTTTCCCAGTTCTTTGTTGAGCTCACCTGTCGTGTCGCAGCGCCCTCATGTCAACGTACACAGTGGTGGGGTCGGGTCCTGAGGTTCCCTGAGGAACACCAACAACAACACCAGGGTCAAGGGTCACACACTGTCATGTGATACTGCTATGACAAGAGGAGAACCACCACCACTACTAGTACTACCACTACTACTACTACCATTACTAGTACTACCGCTGCATTAGTGCGCACAGTGACGAGCAAAGGGAAGAGCTCTTGGATTGAAAGCACGGAGGGGAACCCACAACAACTCTACGTCACACTTGACAAGATGGCGGGGAAAACAATGTGAGAGCGGCAGTGGGGTGACGGAGTAAACAGAGCCCGACAGCTACAAATATACATAAATAAAAAGGGTTTATAAAAACAGACATGCAAAAAAAACACCAAAAAAAGGAGGGGAAAAGAAAGATGGAAGAAAGGGGTGGTGGTGATGATGATGTAGTGAAGAAATATTAAATATGATTTGATAGGTCATATATAGAGAGAAAGAGAAATACCCTCCACCATCTCTAAAGCCAGCGGTGGTGGAGAGGGGGGGGGGGGGGGGTCCCTACCTGGTCGGCAAGCTTTCCCAGCCTGTGAGGCTACAGCAGCAGAGAGGAAGAGGATGGGAGGAGGGGCGGAGACATAACCAAGTATGAGATATGTGGGCGGGGTTATGAGTAAAAGAAGAAGGGAGGATGGAAGGAAGAAAAAACATCAAAATTGAAAACTCAAAAACGTTAAAAACAAGCTCTGAAATAATGAATCAGCCAAATGTTAGTGAGTCATTCAAAGCTGCGAGAAAGTGAATATGTCGGTATTCATGTTCAGCACACCGTCATATTAGTGATGATGTAACAGTGCGTATTAGAAGTCACTGTAATGGAAGAATATATTCGTGAAAGGCTTGAATTCCCATTTTATCTTCATGAATATCCGTAAAGAAGCTCAGCAACAATTTAATTTAACAGGACATTAGAAATAACTGATCACAGGAGGTCCTTTAGTATCCACAATAAGAAAATAATTATATAATATATATATATATCAACTTTTGAGGGGAAAGACAAAAGCGGCTCCTGATTATCAAAAGTATTTTTTTTTGAATAATTTGCCATCTTCTAACTTAGTCGGACGAAAACACCGTTATTAGTTTAAGATTTTTATTTCAAAATTTTACATTTCGTATGTTCGTCATCGAGCGCGACGAGTTGTCAAATTTACAATAAGAACTAAACGTCCGACCAAAATAATCACGCAAAGATTTCATTTCATGGCAAATTATTGTCGACTCCGTCTCGTTGTCTTCTTTAAAAGGTTTAAACCAGTGGTGCTCAATACGTCGATCGCGATCGACCGGTCGATCGCGGCGACCTGCCAGTCGATCGCGGCGTAGTATGGTAGATCGCATGATGTAAAAAAAAATTGGCCCGCCCCCCTGCCACTTTCTCTTTAGCGCCACATTACAGCAGAAGCACGTCATTTCTCTCTACGTGTC
Source organism: Pseudoliparis swirei (assembly GCF_029220125.1). Classification (NCBI taxonomy): domain Eukaryota; kingdom Metazoa; phylum Chordata; class Actinopteri; order Perciformes; family Liparidae; genus Pseudoliparis; species Pseudoliparis swirei. The sequence goes on from NC_079395.1 coordinate 4,256,796, forward strand.
GCGTTAACAGTCCTCTGCCCGCCGTCTCGTGCGCCGCATAAAAAAAAAAGTCACTAGCACCCCCCCCCCCCCCCCGTCAACAATCCTTCTCGGCTCGCGCGCGACTCTCACTAACACCCCCCCCCCCGTCGGTCGATCGCCTTGAGTTGTTCACATAATAAGTAGCTCGCATGCTGAAAAAGTGTGAGCACCCCTGGTTTAAACACTAGCCCCGCCCCCTGCTGGTCGGTTCGTGCACTACGAGTTAATCATACGTTTTTTTAATGCCTTCGTCTCTCTTTCTTTTTGGTTCTGAGTTCTTCGTACTGAGGCTTCGCTGCTCGGGGACTCTGGAGGAGAGGAAACGAGGTCTTGCTCCCCGCAGACGAGACAACGACACAAAACCAATAAACACATCAACGCTCTGGTGTCGTCTTCATGGAAACATGAAGGAGCTGCCGTGTTTCCAGCAACAATCCTCAACCCTCCTGTTATCTCTGGGGTACATTTGACCCTATTTAATGTTTGACGTCTCTAAAAAAATGATTGACATCATTTTTTTTGCTTCATATTTCATGACTTTTCCTAATTTATTGGGGACAACTGGGTAAACATAAAATTCACATGATGATATGTTGAACACAACTTGTACGCATCAATTTGACCCCAGGCAGTTTTTTACTGTGTAAAACATATAAGAACGAGAACGGGCACTCGGTAGAGCGCATACCTTCGCATATCACAAGATTGGGCATTGAATTATGAACATTTTGGCATTAGTTGCATGGCAATTGAATAGAAATTGACCGCGCTATGGTAAAAAAATGATTTTGACCTATACATGACCTTGACCTTGACCTTTGACCCGATTGATCCCAAAATCTAATCAAATGGTCCCCGGATAATAACCAATCATCCCACCATTTCATGCGATTCAAGAATATGTTGACCTTTTCATGACCTTGACTTTGACCTTTGACCCGATCGATCCCAAAATCTAATCAAATGGTCCCCGGATAATAACCAATCATCCCACCAAATTTCATGCGATTCGGCTTAAAACTTTTTTTGTTATGCGAATAACACGCATACAATAAATAAATAAATAAATACACGGCGATCAAAACATAACCTTCCGCATTTTCAATGCGAAGGTAAATATCAACTTTTTTATTTCTTCAAAGGGCTATTTAGGTAGTCAACAAACAAACAAAACCTGACACTTAAATCTGGGAAACAATATTAATTCTAATCATTTTCTGGAGGTTTTAACTGCTGTGGTCAAAAAGGGTAAAAGATGTTAGTAAATGTGAAGGTAACAGGAGGGTTAAAGATCTGCTATTAAAGAGCTCAGCTTCAGTTAAAGTGACTCTACAACTCAAGACTGACCCCCCCCCCCCCGGGTCCCAGGAGGCGTGGACCGACCTGCAGGCAGACGGCCAGGTTGACCCGGCAGCCGAAGGAGGTGCTGACGGCCCGCGGGTGGAGGCCCAGGTCCTTGAAGAGCTTGGAGAAGGACTGCGTCAGGGCCGTCCGGGGCCGCTCCTCCGCCACCACCACGCAGGTCCTCACGCGGGACAGGTCCACGCCTCGAGCCTGATGGGGGGGGGGGCAGAATGAGAAGTTCTGTACGATGTAGATTCTGCTGAGCGTGCAGTGCGTGGACCTCCCATGTCCCCACGGTTACCTTGAGGGCGTCGGTCTGCAGGCCGAGCCCCTTGGTGCACAGCTCCATGACGCTGTAGGAGCAGAACGTGTCGCGGACCTTGTACTGGCTGACGACCGACAGCCACAGGGACGGGTTCACCTCCAGCTCGGAGGGGGGGATCAGGATGGACTGATGACCCGAGTACACGCTGAGGGGTGGGGGGGGGGGGTTATGTTGTGGTACCGATGGCAGTGTAGGAGTGTAGAAACGAGGTGTGTGAAGACGTCTCTCGGAACCTTCCCTCCTCCTATGCGTCAGTATTTTAAAGCGACGACAAGGAGCTCTCGCGTTGGGGTGGTTCTGGCGCCCCCCTGTGGTCTAAAGTGGTAGTGTCTCTGAGCGCCAGGGTCCCTTTAGAAACAACTCTCATTTTACTTACAGACCCGGATCTGGATCTGGTCCCTGCTGGCTTTAAGAATAACTCTTATAAAAACATCTTCTCTCTGATGGTCTCATACAGAGGACCAGGACTACACTGAGGTCATAGAGGACCAGGACTACACTGAGGTCACAGAGGACCAGGACTACACTGAGGTCATAGAGGACCAGGACTACACTGAGGTCACAGAGGACCAGGACTACACTGAGGTCATATAGAGGACCAGGACTACACTGAGGTCATAGAGGACCAGGACTACACTGAGGTCACATAGAGGACCAGGACTACACTGAGGTCACATAGAGGACCAGGACTACACTGAGGTCATAGAGGACCAGGACTACACTGAGGTCATAGAGGACCAGGACTACACTGAGATCATAGAGGACCAGGACTACACTGAGGTCACATAGAGGACCAGGACTACACTGAGGTCACATAGAGGACCAGGACTACACTGAGGTCACATAGAGGACCAGGACTACACTGAGGTCACATAGAGGACCAGGACTACACTGAGGTCATAGAGGACCAGGACTACACTGAGGTCACATAGAGGACCAGGACTACACTGAGGTCACATAGAGGACCAGGACTACACTGAGGTCATAGAGGACCAGGACTACACTGAGGTCATATAGAGGACCAGGACTACACTCAGGTCATATAGAGGTCACATGTGTTTGTCTGACCTGCAGAGGCACCAGAGGACGAAGCCCAGGCCGCAGTACGGGTCCAGGCAGATGGCGACCTCTCTGGACGGGTACAGCTCGCACTGCAGCTTGATGGAGCGGCAGAAGGCACTGGTGGCTGTGTGGGACATCTGGGGACATAAAGACACAGAGACACGGCGCTCAGGAGGCGGGACACAACGGAGGAACACGTCCATTCTTAAAGATCTATAATCGAACTGCTGCTCTAGTTCACTGTTTTAGCATCTTTCAAAAGAAAAACTTTGCATTTGTCGTCCACTTCTTACACAAAGTCTACGTTTGACCTTCATGGAGGTCATGAGTCTTTTCCCTCACGGAGAGCATTAATATTCAGAAATGTGCCGCTGGATGATATTTCATCTGCAATGATCATCAATCTTACATCCGACACGTGAAATGCTTCGTGAGGTCGCTCAAGGTGAGACGTTTGAATAACTGGTGACGGAGGAAGTGGTGTGTGTGTGTGTGCGTGTGTGTGTGTTACCTTGACTCCAGCGAGCATGCCGGTGGTGGAGACACTGAAGTCCAGGTAGGCCAGGGTGTCGGCGTTGGACGGCTTGTAGAGCAGAGGTTTCTTCTTTGGCAAATCGTCTAAAACAATCAGCGCTTATGGATTAATATTCAGATTATGAACAGCACACACACATGTGTCCGTGCTGTTAGGATCAGCAGCACTATTATTATTATCTTATTAGTTTTGTCTTAATATTTGTGTGTGTTTTTTGGTCACTGAAAAAATAAAGATGGTGAACTCCTTAAAGTGTCACTTTTTGTCAAAGGTTGTACATGTGTGTATGTGTGCGTGCATGTGCATGTGTGCATGTGTGTATGTGTGTGTGCATGTGTGTGTGCATGCTTGTGTGTGTGCGTGGGCATGTGTGTAATTGTGTGCATGTGTGTGTGTGTGTGTGTGCTAAAGTCCAAGGCATGCGTGGGTGTGCATGTGTGCGTTTGTGCAGGTGTGCATGTTCGTGTGCATGTGTGTGTGTGTGTGTGTGTGTACCCGTGTCCAGGACGGGGGGCCAGGTCCGGATGTCCACGGCGGTCGACGCCTCCTTGGACTTCAGCAGTTTGAAGATGAGCTGCGTCGTCATGACGACCACCGACCGGCTCACCTGAGAGACAAAGAGCGTCACTTCCTGCCTGGAGAATCCACGAGGCACAAACCTCTGCCCCGAGAGACTAACATCCATCGTTTAATGATGAAAAGTTCCAGAAATAAATTTTAAAGATTTGTTGGTGCAGTGTGTTAAATAGTTTAATTTTCCGGCATTTTCCATATTCAAGAAGAATTTCTGTTAGTTAGACGGCGTCTGAATCAGTTTCTGGATATTTAGCGTTTGCGTGAATCTCACATATTATTATATTATTATTATAATATTATAATAATATTATTATTTATATTATTATGATAATATTATTATAATGTTATTATTATATTATTAATATGATATTATTATGATATTATTATTATTATATTATTATTATTATATTATTAATATTATATTATTATTTATTGTTATATTATTAATATTATATTAGTATTATTATATTATTATTTATTCTTATATTATTAATATTATATTATTCTTATATTATTAATATATTATTATTATATTATTAATATTATTATTTATTATTACATTATCAATATATTATAATTATTTATTATTATTAATATTATATTAGTATTATTATATTAGTATTATATTATTAATATTATATAATTATATTATTAATATTATATTATTATTATATTATTATAATATTATTAATATTACATTATTATTAATATTATATGATTATTTATTATTACATTATTAATATTATATTATTATTATTATATTATTAATATTATATTAGTATTATTATATTAGTATTATATTATTAATATTATATTATTATTTATTATTATATTATTAATATTATATTATTATTATATTACTATTATTATTATTTATTATTATATTGTGATTATTTGCAAGACTCTGCTTGTCGTTTCTTTACCTCCACGATCATCTTGACGGTCGGCAGCGTGGTGGCGATGTTCTGAGGGTGAGGCGGACGCACCGTGATCGGCACGCAGCCGGCGTAAAGGCAGCCGTAGAACGCCACGATGAGGTCGATGCCTGGAGGAGGGGGGGGGGGGGGGGGGGGAGAAGGCAGATGTTTGTGGAGAAGGGCCAAGGGAGAGGAATGGAAAAGTGGAGGACGAGGAGGAAGGGAGCGAGGAAAGAGCAAAGAGGAGAGAGAGAGAGGGAGAAAAGGGAAAGAACTTCAGCTGATTTTTGTATTTTCTGGACCCCCCCCCCCCACACACACACACACACAAGAAGCCCTGAGCGGCTGGGTGTACCTGGGGGGTAGACCAGAGCCACGTGGTCTCCGTCCTGCAGGTGGCCTCGCTCCGCCAGCATGCCGGCGATCTTCTCCGCCCTCTTGTGCAGCTGGACACACGTCAGAGAGCTGGCTATCGTACCCTAGACACACACACACACACACACACACACACAAATATGATTGACACATTTAATCAGCAGGGCGCATCATCGGATGTCATATCACATTATCCTCTGAACACTGAACCGGCTGCATCGTATTGACATTATGCAAATTGACATAACTTGATAATAATACAAAATAATAACGATTATATATATATATATATTCAGTTTGTCCATTCCGTGACGCCGTACATTGGTAACAATGATTAAATGTGCCATAAATCATTCTGTCTTTCTGCACACGCATCATAAAAAATAAAAGAAGCAGTAATATAAAGCACATGTTGCGCAAGAGGAAACAGATGTGGCGTCTTTTACTTTCCACTTGTTGAAAACTCACAATATAGAGAGTTATAATATATAATATAAACGTCATGAAGGCTGTAGAGCTGCATCAAAACCCTTATTTAAGGTGTTTAATGCCTTTTATATTGACCCCGAGTACCCTCATTAATATGTGTGTGTGTGTGTGTGTGTATATGTGTGTGTGTGTGTGTGTATATGTGTGTGTGTGTGTCTCACCCTTGTGTTGAGCAGTGTGTAGAGGACGTGGTCCGGGGTGGTCTGGGCTCTCCACTGCAACACCTCAGACAGGAAGAGGAACTAAAGGAATAACACACACACACACACACACACACACATACATACAGGAACAGTGAGACCGAGTGACGACACACACACACACACATATCTACACACACACATACACACAAATATATCTAAACACATCTATACACACACACACAAACATATCTTTACACACACACACACAAACATATCTATACAAACACACACACACACATATCTAAACATGCACACAAACATATCTATACACACACACACAAATATATATACACACAAACAACCACACACATTCACACAAACATATCAATACACACACACAGACAGTAACATATCTACACACACATACACACACATATCTATACACACACACAAACATATCTATACACACATACACACAAAAACCATCTCTATACACACACACATATCTATACACACACACACACACATAGCTATACAGACACACACATATCTATACACACACACGTGTTTTTCTTTGTCCACTGAGTATATAAAGTTCTGCACGTGTGTGTACATGTGAACCTTTCTTGTCACATGACTCTCTGATGACATCATGGCTTCCCGGTTTAGTGTCTTTACAGGATCTGTTTACGGCTTTATTTATAAATATTTATAAGATAAAATAATGTCTGATGAAATTTCGCCATTTTAAGCTTGTTAAATTTGCCGGATCAACCCCCCCCCCCCTCCCTCCACCCCCGCGTTCGTCACACACACACGTTGTCGTTGAGAAGCGTTTCAACTTAAATTGTAAAGGAGAGAGAGACTGACGGAGGGAGAGAAGGTGAGGGAGAGAGAGACTGACGGGAGGGAGAGAAGGTGAGGGAGAGAGAGACTGACGGAGAGAGAGAATGTGAGGGAGAGAGAGACTGATGGAGAGAGAGAAGGTGAGGGAGATGGAGAGCGGGAGGAGACAATAAGCCCCGGTTGGTTTCTGGCCTCATGAATGTTTCACCAGCTGCTGCCAAGCGTTGAATCACAGGGAGCGTAACATCGTGTTGTATCACTGTGTGTGTGTGTGTGTGTGAGTGTGAGTGTGTGTGAGTGTGTGTGTGTGTGAGTGTGTGTGTGTGTCTAGAGTCTTAAGCCGTCCAATCGGACGTCTGCACCGCGTCCGACACGTCTGGGAGGAACTGCGGGCGCGCTTGATTTGTGCTGCAAATTCCCCGACTGTTCAAAAGTGAATTTAATTTCTCCCATTTAACTCATATTTTAACTGATATTTTAACTGATATTTTAACTCATATTTTAACTCATATTTTCACTCCCATTTCCCTCTGGATGAAGAGGAGCTCATTCACACAGAGGGCTCGGTTTCCCCGGAGATGTTGACATGCAGTGATGGATGTTTGGTAGGTGAACAAGATTCGTCTTTAACGTTTTTATTCTTCTTCTTTAAACTGCCCGGCGAGCTGTTTCCTGTCTTTGTGCTACGCTATGAGGGCGAGAATACGTCACAAAACACATATTTCTATGTCTTTTTTCAATGTTTTTAAGGAGGTGGAAACCTGAGAATGTTTAGCTAAAAGCACGACGTTAGCCCACATCTGTCTGGTGAAATCTACCGACACACACGGGGAGACACACTGCTGCGGTGGATGTTATTATTTGGGGCCTGTCTCCTCTGATTAAAGTCTACATGTTGTGTGCAGCCGCCGCCGCCGCCCACCACCCGAACACCACCACACCAACAGCTGCTCTCTCTCTCTCTCTCACACACACACACACACACTCCACGCTCTGCTCAGGTCGACTTTATTCCTCCATCTTTCGATGAAGAAATGCCGCGTTTGCATCTTGAATCTAAAGAATTTGTCCGAGTCCTCTGATAGAAACTTCTAAAACTAGAATGGGCACTGGGTAGAGTGCATACCTTCGCATATCACAAGATTGGGCATTGCATTATGAACATAAAAATTGACCATGCTATGGTAAAAAGAAGATTTTGAACTTTTCATGACCTTGACCTTGACCTTTGACCCGATCAATCCCAAAATCTAATCGAATGGTCCCCGGATAATAACCAATCATCCCACCAAATTTCATGCGATTCAAGAAGATGTTGACCTTTTTATGACCTTGACCTTGACCTTTGACCCGATCGATCCCAAAATCTAATCAAATGGTCCCCGGATAATAACCAATCATCCCACCAAATTTCATGCGATTCGGTTTAATACTTTTTGACTTATGCGAATAACATGCACGCATACAAATACACGCCGATCCCAATGCGACGGTAATGAACACGCAGCTAAATTAAAGACGAAGGCCTCGTGTGTACATGTGTGTCTGATGATGATGATGATGATGATGGAAACCAGCAGCCCCCCTCCTCACACACACCTTCCTTGCCTGGTCATTGTCTTCGATCTGACCCAGATCCCGGCCGCTGGCCTGAGCGATCCTCTTCCCCGACACCAGGTTCCCCACCATCACGGACGCGGGACCGATCTCTGAGGAAGACGAGGAAGAGGAAGAGGCGAGAAGAGAATCATTCATTTCTCCTGCTCACGGCCGAGGTCGTTTAAAAAAATGTGTTTTGTCTTTTGATTACTTTGCACAGTCAACATTTCTCCCAGTCGACCGCACACACCGTGTAAAAACACGGAAAATTACAAATGTATTCATTCATGTGCAAAATCAATGCCGCTATGAGCAATATAAACTTCATACGCCCGACCTCAACTCAGCCATGAGGGGTGTCAGACCGCGCAATCTCATTATGTTGGATATTTTTGTGCTTAAATTGTTTTTTTTCTTATTATTTTGTGTGTTTTTTGTTGTCTATTGATGTCTCTTCCACTTTGCTGCTGTCATCCTGCTCATTTCAGGCTGTGGGACCAATAAAGGATTATTATAATATTTATAGTAATAATATAAGCCATCGCACATTCACCCCGTACCTGGTTGTTTCTGCCGGGGTTTGGGCAGGTTGGTGACGCAGGTGTGTGGACACATGAGCACGTTGCAGGGGTGCAGCGCCCCCTCCAGGAAGAGCTGCTTGGTCTCCGACAGGTGGATGCCACCCAGGGGAGTCTTGGGCAGAGTGTTGGAGGGCACCAGAGCCAGGCAGTAGACGCCCACCTGATGGATACCGTCTATCGCCTGGAAGGTTGACACGGGTTCACTTTTAAGGACAGCATGAAACGGCACCTTTACTTCTTTAATGTGAATCCTGAAGAGAAAACAAGCGGCGGGTGAAGCCGATGCGTTAAAGCTGCATTCTCTCTCCTGACCACCAGGGGGCGACTCCTCTGGTTGTAAAGAAGTCTATGCTTCATGTGTTAAAGCTGCATTCTCTCTCCTGACCACCAGGGGGCGACTCCTCTGGTTGTATAGCTTCTCTTTTTTTTTTACACCAAATTAAGAAGCGATAAATTATTAATTAATTCATAATTAATATTAAATACTAAAATTAGAGTGTGATCACCATTTCCCACCTGTTTCGTGGGAAATGGTGATCACATAATAGGAGTGTTATTAATATTCGAATAAATGAGTTTCAGTTTTAAAAAAGTAATCTATTGACAAATGTAACTTTTTTAAATGAGGCTTAATTTTCTGGAAAAAACCCACAACTTTGCACATATTTTTTTAAATAAAAATAAAAATGACTGCCAGCTGTATTAATGCATTATCATCCTATTATTTAAATCGTATTACATTAACAGCTGATAACATGTCTTAAACATGACATATGCCTACAATAAAGGGATGATTTCAATATTCAGGCGCAGCAGCAGCCCCTCGGTCTAAATCGCTGAGCGTGTCAATAACCAAGGAGCCGAATGGAAAAGCAGACAGGAAGTACATGTGATGGAAAAAGAGTAAAAAGGAATAAAGAGCTTTGATTTTTCATTGCAGCCGTAAAAAAGAAATGCAGACAGCTTTTAAATTCCCCCCCGCCGTCTCTCAAGAGATCAGGAGCTGGAGTTTTGACTGAGATTTGATCTGCTAATGCAAAGTATGAACGTACAGCTCGGTGTCATGTTCACTGTGAGTGTGTCTGGCGCTGAGAGTGTGTGTGTGTGTGTGTGTGTTTTAAAACAAGTCCGTCTGGCGTGTGTGAAGCGTGGCAGGAGGAGGTTTGGGTTCAAGGATATCCGTCATTCAATAGTGTTCTTCACGTCGACTCGATGCTTTCCACTGGGGCACGAAGCCAAACAGCACGACGCCAGAAGCCCATCGGTTCCTAACGAGGACGGGAATCTCTAAAAACAGTTAAATAGTTCCCTTCCCTAAAACAACTGCTCTCTGTAGCTTTTATTTAAACAAACAGGAGGAAATGGGGCATTCGAAGGGGACTATTTTCAGCGGCGGATGAATCCACACGTGGCGGCGGGCCGAGGCTCATTGATGTGTTTTTAATGGAGCGCGGCGGCACAGAGGGAGACGATAGATATCACACAAGACTTGTTAGTTTTTATTTCACGGCAATTACAATAAAATATACATTTCAGTTGCTTCCGTGTGGTTCTAACAGCCATTTATCTCCTTGTGGATGGGTTCATGTATGTTTTTGATATTCAAGATATGATGTTTATGTTATATACAACTGTGTATAAAGAATGTGTTGTACACAGAACGTGTGTTCTGCTTTGTCGAAGAATACATTGTTCATCCGTCTAAATGAGCTTTCGTGCCGCCACAAAATATGTCTAAATTCATTAAAATATGAATATATTTTTAAGTTTGTGTACTATTTTTGTTTTGTTTTGTCTTGTTTTGTTTTCTCCTTGTTTTCATCTTATGATGTAAAAAAACAACCATCATCCTTGTGTGGTGTTTCTACAAGGTTATACATTTGTGTATTTTCTTTTTGTAAAATAATACTTTCAGTATAACAAACTGTAAATGCTATTTCACAATAAATATCCTGTAAAAAAATTGTTGTTAATAAAAATAAACCTTTAAAAAAAAAATTATGAATAGAGATGCATCAATACCGACACGTGTATCGTGCCGGTACTCAGTACTGCATCGTGTAAAAACTCTATGTTTATGAACATTATGTGCTGGAATTATGAGTTTGTTCTGAGCGATTTGTTGCCGCATATAAAAAGTTTTTGCACGTTAATTCTGAGGATCTTTCATTAAATTGGTGTACAATTTATTATGATTAAAACATGAGAATAACAATTAAAAACATTTAAATGTATGTATTAATTTGTTACGTTGACAAAGTTATGAAAGCGGTGTTTAAATTCGCCGATATTGAAGCGGTACTCGCTAATCGCTGGTGAAATAAGCACCTGGGATGAAAAAGTTGAATGAAAATAAGCAGTGAATTTGATAAACTGAGCCTTCCTGAGGTATCTCAAGAACAAGGAGACTCCGCCCACTCCTCCTCTCTACCTCCATCTGCCTGATGGATCGTGGAGGTCTCCATCGTAGAATATGCCGACTATGAACTATTCATACACTCTAAATCTGTCCTTCTGGTCACATGACATCTATTGTTCTGTCCATCCTGGAGAGGGATCCTCCTCTGTTGCTCTCCTGAAGGGTTCTTCCCTTTTTTCCCCCTGAATGGTTGTTTGGGAGTTTTTCCTGATCCGATGTGAGTTCAAAGGTCAGGGATGTCTATGTGTACAGATTGTAAAGCACTCTGAGACAAATTTGTAATTTGTGAAATTGGGCTATACAAATAAACTGAATTGAACTGAGCGATGAACGAGGCGTACCTGCAGGACGCGGCTCATCCACTGGAAGCTGTCCTCCTCGGTGGCGTCGGGCCGCTGCTCCGCCGCCACCACGATCCGCTCGTCGTGGAGCACCGTGATGGAGAACACGGCGATCCTGGAACACAAACGCAGAGCGCTCCTCAGACAAAGGCCTCAGGTCGGGTTTTATCGGGCGAGCCGAAGGTGGTGGAAGCAGCGGCGTCTCACTCAAAGTTAGAGTCAATGGGGAAAAGTTCACAGAAAGAACGTAAATATATTCTCTTCATAAAAAAATGATGAATGGCTTTTAAAAATAGTTTAGGAGGAATGAAAAATTTAAAAAAGTGTCGTACTCGATCTCGCTAGTTTGTTGAAATCGTTAACGGAGAGGCTGGCTGACGCTGGCAAGCTAACGTTGGCAAGCTAACGTCGGCAAGCTGATGTTTGCGAGCTAACGTTTGCGAGCTAATGTTTGCGAGCTAACGTTTGCAAGCTAAGTGGCTACGTTAGCGAACTTGTTGGCGATGATTATCTCTGCTCCCAACATGAGTCAAAAACCAGAGACGTTTTTATTGAACTGGTGGAACGTTCACTGAGTTCTCTACTTCTAAATAGTATTATATATTATATTATTATATATATATATACAGTAAATATATATATATATAATATATATTATTAATTCAGCACATTGTATTATTTAACTATCAATTATCCATCAGTTGAATTTGTTAATTCATCCATTTATGTCTATTTATGTTAATATAAAAACAATTTAATTCATTAACTTCAAGAGTGACGTCATATATTTACGTACAGTACATGTGTGTAGATATACATCTGACTACTGGGGGGTACTTAAACACAACGCAAAAGTATTGTGAAGCAAACATCTCTGTTAGTAATAAAACGTCTACGCTCCTCCACTTGAGATGTAGCAGCAATAATAATCTAATAATCTGTATAATAATCCGTTTTAGACCGGTTACCTGCCCCTGTAGACGAACTTCATGGGCTCCACGGCGAGCGCCGTGGCCACGATGTCGTCCGCGTTGTGCTGCCGGCCGCCGACCATCATCAGACCGTCCATCTTCCCCGCCACGAAGATCAGACCGCCGGGACCGATGAACCCCAGCAGGCCGGTCCTGGTGAAGGGGAACTCGCTGACGGGGGCGCCAGCGTTGGTCACGGGGAAAACCTGGGCGGGTTTTTGTGATTATTAATATTTGTGTAAAGAAGGTGAGAAACTGTTTTTCAACTAGAACGGGCACTCGGTAGAGCGCATACCTTCGCATATCACAAGATTGGGCATTGAATCATGAACATGTTGGCATTAGTTGCATGCCAATTGGATAAAAATTTACTATGGTAAAAAGAAGATTTTGACCTTTTCATGCCCTTGACCTTGACCTTTGATCCGATCAATCCCAAAATCTAATCAAATGGTCCCCAGATAATAACCAATCATCCCACCAAATTTCATGCGATTCGGTTTAATACTTTTTGACTTATGCGAGTAACACGCATACAAATAAATACACGGCAATCAAAACATTACCTTCCGCATTTTCAATGCGAAGGTAACAAGCGCTCACCTCGAAGGTGTTCTTGGTCATGCCGGCCAGGCCGTAGTACGAGGTTCCCGTGGCGACCGTGCAGACGCACAACTCTCCGATCTCATCGGTTCTGCAGAGCTGAGGAACTCCTTCTGGTCGCACCACGCACATCGTGCCTGCAGCCGCACGGGGGGAGACGGTGTGGTCGTGAGGCAGAAACGACGAGGACGCCGTGCACGTCTACTGGTGTGCGTGAACATTTTAAGATCACCGATCCTTTACTTAAAAAGTACATGAGTTGGGTTTTCCTTTAGAAAGAATTATAAACGGCTTCAACACAAAGTAAGAAGTTGTAGATCGATCTTGAAGCCTTGAGTTTGACATTTTGGTGGTCGCCATCTTGGTTTTTTTGCAACCAGTGAACAGGAAGTGACCATATTAGGGCTGAGGATGAGTGATGTAGAGATGACCTGTCAATCACATTGAAGCCCCGCCCCTAAAGCATACCATGCTTTATGGTCTATTTCACTCTTAATGGATCATCATTTACTAAATGAACAAAAGAAATAAACACAAAAAAAAGGTACTTTTTTTTTTACAAAATGCTGATTTTTTTCTACTTCTCAATAATGGCAAAAATAAATACAGATTTTTTTAAATAAAAAAATAAATGCCATTTATCTTGGATAACAAAACTCATGAATAAGAACACATTTAAGATTATCCGGTCCGTTATGTTCTTAATGCTCAAAACTCATCATCCTTTAAAATATGCATAAAATGTAACGTGACAAGTCCAGATGGCGGTAAAGTAAAAGGTGATGGAGGAATGAAGAGTGAAGAAAGAATTAAAGAAAAAGAAAAGTACAAGAAATATGGCACAGCTTGAGTTAATTCTTGAAGTTGATGCATCAACACTTCTAGATTCTTACTTATAAATGTAAAATATACAAACTAACAAGTAACTTCAGAGAAAAAGCACCCAAAAAAAATACAATATCTCCGAGCAGATTCAAACTTCCGGTTCCTCCTCCCGTAAAAGTCTGCGTCTCACCTCCGGGCATGACGGCGCCGACGTCCTGCAGCGTGAGGACGGACAGCTTCTCCTCCGAGTCGACCCGGATCACGCCGTGACTCAGACCCTGCATGGACAGCACGCCGCGGCCCGCGGGGGTGCTGCCCTCCTCCACGGGCCTGCAGGACCAATCACAGCGAGGACAGGTATGTGAGTCAAGAAAGTCTTAGAAGAGGGGAGAACACGTCGGGTAAAGGGAGAGCGCAACTTTAGAAAGTCTTTTTTCTTTTTGGAAAAGGGCGAATGTTTCTGTTAAAGGGGCAGTACACCTGTAAAAACACATCAATCCTCTCTTCTTTCGTGGTATTTATGGATCTGTATTGTTTTGGTGTGAGCTGCCTTCTCTCCAAGATAATCTTAAACAATATAAATATTTTATCACCAGAAAGATAATCCACAGTTTTCTTCTTGTGAGCAGTTTCATGGAGGGAAGGAAAAAAGAGAGGTAGACAAATAAAAAGGGTATGTTTTAAATTCGGGGGTGCGCTGTCCCTTTAAGCCAAGACATAACAACAATAAATAATGTATATTTAGGGTGATTTAGGCGTAAGGTTAGAATTAAATTGGGGTTAAAGTTAGTAATAGGAGCTGGGGGCTGTGTGGGGAGCAGAGTGTCCTGATTTATTAACATTTGTTTATTTTTTATGCAGCTCTTCTGAAGATGAAGTGAGTTCATTACTTCACCGCCCGCTGAGGTAAAGTGCCATTTATTAGCATGTGTGTGGCACCAACATAAAACACACACACACACACACACACACACAACAAGGCTTTTAGAGTGTCGTAATTAAGAGCACGAAGCATAAATTGTGAATGGAAGCCGCCGCGGCTCGACTGTGATGTGGCGTGAACTGCAGGGCGGATGATGAAAGAGGGGGAGCGGGTTGCCAGTTTAAGTGTTTCAAAAGCCACAAAACGGGAACGTCAGGAATGTTTTACGAGTTAAATCAAGAGCGAGGCGTTAAGAAGAGATAAAAGAAAGAGACTTATTTACCGAGGACAGTAAACCGTGTGTGTGTGTGTGTGCAAATTATTTTTTAAATTGGAGGATTCGATCATGATGATGGCAACAAGTATTATTATTATTATTTATTTTTAAAGAACACGTCAAAACCCTTATTATTCATCACATTTAAATTACATTTTCCGAGCAACTCTTCATGCTTCTCAGTGCGTGTCTCGTGGTGTCTGACATGTGCTCAGGGCAATAAACACACATATGTCTTTGTGTGTGTGTGTGTGTGTGTGCGTACCTT
Organism: Pseudoliparis swirei; assembly: GCF_029220125.1. Taxonomy (NCBI): domain Eukaryota; kingdom Metazoa; phylum Chordata; class Actinopteri; order Perciformes; family Liparidae; genus Pseudoliparis; species Pseudoliparis swirei. Next base: position 4,272,235 of record NC_079395.1, read on the forward strand.
CTTAAAGCGACAGTCAGGGCCTCGGGGGAGCTGGCACAGGGACAAATGACCTCCGGCTTCAGACCTTTAGTCTGGAAGACGTTGAGGAAGGCGTCGCAGGACGAGATCGACCCTGAGGGACGAACGTATACAAAATAAAAAAAAGTCATCGTGAATATTCCTGATGCCGAGTTAGAAATCGAACTTAGACGACCTCAAAATGTCTCAGTGTCAGAGAGAGCGTGTGTTTGTTTTTCCTCACAGGGATTCGAACCGTCCGCCACCACCAGCATGCGCAGGGAGCTCAGGTTGATGTCCCGCTGCTCCCGGTGGGCCACCAGAGCCCAGTGCATGTCCCGCGACTTCACACACGCCACCTTGGCTACACAAACGAACACACACACACACACACACACACACACACACACACACACACACACACTCGGTGAGATTTCCGATTTATTTTTCATGCTAAATGTCCGATCTTTATTTTTTCTCCAGTATTCCGTGTTGGTTTGTTTACCTTTGTGCTGGCAGACCTTTTGGATCCAGGACAGGGGGTTGACCTTCATGAGGGCGTACGGGATGCTGATGACGTGCGTCATGTTCATGACGCTCTGACGGGAGGCGGAGAGGGAGGGAGAAGTCAAACTGTGCAGCGCCGTGTCGGCCGAACGACAGAATCATGAGCGACGAGCTCTTCGACGGCAGGTTACCCGCGTGTGCACATTTAGCGTAGTTTATACTTTAATAAAAAGCACGAGGTGCACGTCTCGGGGTTTTACAACCAGGAAGAAAGAATCAACTTTTGAGTAAATATTTTGAATCTAGTTCACAGGTTGATCCACCGTAACTTCTTTCTTTAGCTGCAGAACAAATCTCTCAAAACCAAAATTAAAATGTGGTCAAATCAAGTAAAAACTAAGAACATAAGGTTTGTTAAATGTCCAAGAATTGATTTTATGTCGGCCGGAAATTACAGTATAGTTAATTATCAGCCCACTAAATTAGACGTCACGCACGCTATATACCTCTTGCTATATTTCAATTAATACAATAATAATTAAATAATAATAATATTAAAATATAATATTATTACTATTTTTTTTTAAAGGACAAAAAAGAAGAAATTGATCAATTTAGAATGAAACGTGAATGAAATATTTTGACAAAACTTATAGTATAAATGTTATTTTTGTAAGTAAATGATATACATTTATATATATATATATATATATAGTTAAACAGGTGGAAGAAGAAAGGGGCTGATGATAAAGAAGCAGTATTTTTGCATTGCATTAGATGCAGAGATATAAGATATATTCTTTCCATTGGTTTGATAAAAACACATTTATTCAGTCATGAACTCAAACGCTGTCTTCCTAAAAAAAAACAAGCATGCTTGAAAAGTAAGTCAGTAAGTAAGAAAGTACAGAGGAATGAAAACACTTCCTGACTGAAGTCGTCATAAATTGTGAGAAGTTAGGATTGTAAAAAAGATGTTCTATGTTAAATATAAAGTAAACACAAACAGTCACAGCTCTATATTCAGTGTGTCTTACGGTGAGGACGGCGTGCCACAGCCCCACGTCCTTCTTGAAGTCCAAGACGTTCACTATGGTCTCGGCTGGAGGACGAGAGAGAGAGAGAGAGAGAGACAGTCAGGGTGTGTGTAAGGTGAAAGGAACTGAAGCGGAAGTGAGTGTGTGTGTGTGTGTGTGTGCGTGTGTGTGTGTGTTACCTTCTGTATAAGAGCAGGACTGTGTGAGCGTCTGGCAGTGTGTGAGCAGCGATATCCTCATGACCGTCACTCCGAGGACGCTGCCGTCCTTACAGGTCTTATACTGGACACACACACACACACACACACAATGATGAACTTTTTTTTTTAGAAGGATTAAGTTTGACAGCTGAGAATGTTCTCCACAATAGAGTAACCGTAAAAAAAAAAGTTTATTCCAAAATAAATAATACATCTCTTTGATTATACTTGAAAGTGAATTCAATGACCCCCCCACCCTCCCCCCCGGCCCTCCTTGTAGCTTCTAAAATAATTACAAACTTTAAGTCCACAGTGTGACTTTAAAAAACATGAAGTCATCACGTTGCGATATGAATATTAATACGTTATCGAGGCCCGAATCAGATGCAAAGACGTGTGGATCGATGAATCTAAAGTTTCTTTGTTTTCTCGAGCCGACAGCGACCGATGGAGCTTCCCTCCAAAATAAGATCGTTTGAGAATGTCTGACAGATGACGTCTGCGATGGAAAACGACAGCACATTCTGGGCTGCTGTTATATTTATGAATCATGCCCGAGATATTAACACACACTAAAGGTTTAAAAAAAGAGGGATTCTTTGAGTCCTTTCCTCCGTCTGAAGGAAGCCTCTGTTCAAAAACAAAAGGTCGATCGTTTTTTCAATCATCGCTCCGCTTTCATCATCACGCCGTCGGCCTCTTTCGAGCCCCGGTGCAATCAAGGAGACGTTTCACCTGCAGCGACGGCTCAGAAGGTGCGTCGGAGGGCGAATTCAAAATCAATTGGACGAAATGAGAACCTTGTTTTGATCGTCAGAGCGGGCGGAGGAACCCCGGAAAAAAAGAAAAGAGAAACCACGCGAGCGTTACCTCGATGTAGGCCGTGTCCTGGTTGGCGTCCTTGATGTGCGGGAACCAGTCTCGGGGAGGTTTGGAGAGGTGTTTGGACTCCGTGACGAACCACAGCACCTTGGGCCAGCCTGGACACACAGGGTCACAAAACAAACGTCCTCATGCGTCCAGTGTCCAGGTGGAGCTTTTATTTCCTGACGCTGTCAGAATAAAACGCTTGTATTTAGTTTTATTGTTGCTTTGCATTTTTTATTATTTTTAAATTGTGTTTATCAGTGCTTGTGTATTATTTATCTTTATTGTTACCATCAAAATTATTATAATTATTATTTTTATGATTATTTTATTATTACCATGAACATTTTATTTTAACAGCGGATTTTAATTGTTTCTCATTTTAAATGGTTTCTTTTAATCATTGTTAGTCTTCCATTTCTATTTTGTGAAGCATTTAGTGACCTTTGTTTTAAAAAGTGCTAAATAAATAGTGTTTAATTTTCATTATGATTATTATGCTTATTAGGATTGTTATTATGATTGTGATAATTATTATTATAAAATTCCCTCTCTTTCTGATATTACTTCATCTGGATCTAGACGTCCGAGGAGTTGTTTTGCTGATCGAAATTATCCGTCGGTGTATTATTTGGTAGAGCGTCGACTGTTTTCACGTCCCTCATGAACGCCGTCGTCACGGCGACGATGCGTTTTGATTGTTTACATTAACGTCTGTATTACTGCTGCGGAAGTAGAGATAAGCCCTGTGAATGAGACGAGTTTAAAGCCCGCTGATCAATAGGAGGAGCACTCCCCCTTAATGAGACACACACACACACACACACTGCTGAATCCATACTGAGTGAGGAGCAGTAACTCTGGCGGCATCATGTTGCTATTTATACTTCCATTACTGAAAAAGCAAACAGTCGTTATTAATCAGGAGGATTGTCGCTCCCCTCGGTGCTAATGTCTCTCTATTCTCAATTCATCATGCGTCTCTCTCTTGCTTCTCGTCGGCTGCTTCCACATCGATTCTCTCTCTCTCTCTCTCTCTCTCTCTCTGTCTCTTTAAAACTGCCCAATTTAATAATAATAATGAAATAAAGAAATCCTGCATGAAGCCATAAAAGCACGAAAAAGAAAAGGCATCGGTTTTCTCAAAGTATATGAGCAGGAAAAAAGGAGCTGGACTCTTGACGCCTGATATTTAACACTAATGCCTTTAGAGTTGGTGCACGTTGCCATAAATAGCCTTCTTACGGTTAGCCTGTGTGTGTGTGTGTGTGTGTGTGAGACCTTTAAACTGTGGGATCTCTCCGGTGGGGCTCTTGGGTAACCCTTTGTGGCAGGCGTCGCTGGTCAGCGCCACCGTCACGCCGCAGCTGCCCAACAGGAAGCCGATCTGCTGACTGCCGGCGTCCTGGAGGGAGACGGAGACGTGTTCAGTCATCTGGATTAGATTCTGATCGATCAATAACGGCTGATAACCTGCTCAGCTCGTCGTGAAGTCGGTTTGTGAGAAGAAGCCGGGCTCGACGTGAAGAAAGTCGGCTTTTGGTTGCGCAAAACGTAAAATACGGTCACCACAGACTCCTGTGTGCACACACGTAACATTTAAATGTATCACTAATGCAATAAATATATATATTTTTAAATCTATTTATTTCGGGGGGCATGTTTGCAAAGTTTTTCTTTTTTATGTAATTAAATGTTGAAAAGAGGGAGAGACATTCGACGTAAAGACATCCGACGCGAAGACATTCGTCGTAAAGACATTCCACGTTAAGACATTCCACGTAAAGACATTCCACATAAAGACATTCAACGAAAAGACATTCGATGTAAAGACATTCCACGTTAAGACATTCCACGTAAAGACATTCCACGAAAAGACATTTCACGTAAAGACATTCGATGTAAAGACATTCGACATAAAGACATCCGACGTAAAGACATTCCACGTAAAGACATCTGACGTAAAGACATCCGACGCAAAGACATTCGATGTAAAGACATTCCACGTAAAGACATCCGACGCAAAGACATCCGACGTAAAGACATTCCACGTAAAGACATCCGACGTAAAGACATCCGACGTAAAGACATCCGACGCAAAGACATCCGACGTAAAGACATTCCACGTAAAGACATTCGACGCAAAGACATCCGACGTAAAGACATTCCACGTAAAGACATCCGACGTAAAGACATCCGACGTAAAGACATTCCACGTAAAGACATCAGACGTAAAGACATTTGACGTAAAGACATTTGACGCAAAGACATTCGACGTAAAGACATCCGACGAAAAGACATTCGACGTAAAGACATTCGACGTAAAGACATTCGAAGTAAAGACATCCTGACGAAAAGACATTTGACGTAAAGACATCCGACATAAAGACATCCGACATAAAGACATCCGACGTAAAGACATCCGACATAAAGACATCCGACGTAAAGACATTCGACGAAAAGACATTCGACGTAAAGACATCCGACGTAAAGACATCCGACGTAAAGACATTCGACGTAAAGACATCCGACGTAAAGACATCCGACGTAAAGACATTCGAAGTAAAGACATCAGACGTAAAGACATCCGACGTAAAGACATCCGACGTAAAGACATTCGACGTAAAGACATCCGACGTAAAGACATTCGATGTAAAGACATCCGACGTAAAGACATCCGACGTAAAGACATTCCCCGTAAAGACATTCGGCGTAAACAATCGGGGTCCAATAACGGAGATGGATCCTTTAATAACAACAAAATAAGTTTCGAGTCACGTTAAAAAGCAGATCGTACTCGAGGTGATGGAGCAACAACTGCTGAGGACAAACCAGAAACAGAACACACACACACACACACACGGCCCTGATTCCTCACAGCTCTCATGTGCCGGCCAACCCAAACGATGACTCAGCGGAGCTCGCCGTGTCGCCTGCGCTGCACCGCGACTCACCGCCGTGACTCATGGTTTTAAAGACTTGTTGACTGGCGTCCATCAGCTCTCAGGCCGGCTCTTCGTTACCCGCCAACGCCGCTCGGCGAGCGATGAAAAAACCCCTCGTCTGAGGTCCAAGTGTTGACTCAACCAGCTGAAGACTCCGTCACTTTCCCTCTTTCTGGAACGTCGCATGTTTAAATAAAGTTTTTTTTAAATTCTCCCTCCACTCTGATGAATGAGGCGATAATGAGGCGACGCCGCGTCTCGTCTGAGAGATAAACGTTTCGCCTCGTGAGGCAAACAAGGAAAAAAGGTTTTCCTGACTGAACTGTACGAACTTCATGACACATTCATCCTGAGACATCCGGAACACGCCGTCAACAGACTGAAGAAATCTCCATTTTCTCCATGTTTTTAGTCATAAAATGTTGCATAAATCAGGTCATAAATGATACGTGAACGACGCCCTGAAGAAACCTTCAGGATATACAGAGAGGGATGAAAGTGGAAAGTTTGGTGGATTCATTTGTGGATCATTTAAAAAGATTAAAAAACATGAAAAAAGTTAAAATTAGGCTTTCTAACGGTAACTGATGGTGAATTTAGGAGAAATCTACAGAATCGTCTGTTATGGAAGCTAAATGTTTTTTTTGTGTCTTAATTTAAAAAGCATCCATTCTCCTCCATCGCTGGACCTCATCCCTCGTTTCTTAGTTTCTTGGCCAGCTCACCTTCCTGGACAGCGGCACTTCTATCGGCACGGGGACGACCTCGGCCAGCAGGCAGCCGTAGAACGCCGTCATGAAGGCGGCGGGGTCGTTGTTTGGGAAGACCAGCGCCACCTGCAGGTCGGAGGGAGAACGATGGTGAGTCGCGTTGACGCATTTCAGGCCTAAAAACATGCGTTCAAAATGTATAGATGGGTGACGAATGTGAAGCGTGTGAGACCGATGACTGTGTGTGTGTGTGTGTGTGGTTGTGTGTGTGTGTGGTTTTTATTAGAGAAGAATAAAGCTGAATCTCTGGTCAACGTCTTCTCGCTTCATATCTTCCTGTTTCTACTGGTTTCTACCCAGTGAGTCCACCTCCTAGAACCATAAATATACATAAATATACATTTATGTATATTTATATAGATGCATCCCTCCCCTCTGTTCATCTCCCACAATGTTTCAGCTCATTTGACCTCAGTTCAAACTGATAACGTTTTTTATATATATAACGGCAGCAAAAATAAGACGACAAACCAAAACAAAAAGCTGAAAGATAATATATTTAACTTTTTTTTTTTAAAGGCGGTGCAGCATTCAATAAATATGTATTTATGTTATTTATTCGATATATATATCGGACGACGTACGGAACTATTTCGAACTAATTCCGAATTACGGCGTGTTTTATTTTTTGGTTCACGTCGTTTACGTAAGACGTTCTTTACCCTCAAATCAGAAGACTTCAAAACACTCAGAGATTACTTTTATTTGATTGTTTTCAACCCCAAAACATCCCCCCGCTAAACACCCGTTAGATGACGTCACCGGGACTCCGCTCTGTGGTGTTCCCCCTCCGCTCCCCCTGGCTGGCGGACCCTCCTGACATCACATCTGTGCAGCAGCTTTTCCTTTCCATCCGCCATCTTTCAAAGCCCCGGGACATGAAACAGAACCGCCGGCACGTCCGACATGTTCCGACGAGCTCGTCACTCGCAGCCGGAGCCTCCCGCTCGGCGGCCATGTTGGCTCCAGTTTGGCTCCGGCTGCATGCCATTGACGATGAGGGCGAACCCCCACCCACCCTGGCGTAAGTGCCGTTTAATAGCTTCCATACACAGTAGTGGGCTTGGTGTGTGTGTGTGTGTGTGTAGGGGTTAGGAGCTTAAAGCTAAGTGCACCGGTGTAATGGAGCTTCAACCGGGCTCGTGTTGACATGTTGGCCCTCGTCGGGTTTCATCTGCATACGATGAGAGAGCGCCGAGAGCTGCAGAGATCCAACGATGTCGTGCCGTATGATGAACACTCCGCTAAAGGGGCGGCGCCTGTTGTTGTTGGTTTTCCGGTTCATTGATTTCCACCTGTTTTTTGTTGTTGTTGTTTTTTCTTCATGTCCCTCTGACCCCCACATGTGTTCCTGCTTGTTGACGCCAGTATTTCCTGCACAGACACCTGGTCTGGTGATGCATTCTGGTTAATAAAAGTATATTCACACCTTCTCCCCGACACACACGATATCTTTTATTCATCATTGCCATCGGTGTTGTGTATAATGTCCAATGGTGTCATTTTAATGACGTCAAGATGCTATTTACATTGTTGTTTTGATTATTCTGGAGGTATGTACTTTATAATATGTTTGTCAAATATGCAACTGTTTCCACAGAAGCTTATCTCATTTATTAATAATAAAAAATAGCAGTAAAGCGGTAACACCGTTTAATATTAATTTAATTTTTTTAAAAATTAAATTCCTAATTGTTGTACACATTTTGTTTTTTAATCCAATATTCATATTAAAAATAAAATAAATGCATTAATACATAAATATAGTTGAGTTATAGCTCAAAGAACCAGATAGCAATTTCGTGTGCCACTTTTTTCCGTAGCGGTTTATAATTGTTGATAATTGTGGATTATGTCGCGGTATTTCATTAAAACTCATAAAGAATATTCTACTTAACCCTCCTGTTATGTTCGTTTCTTACATACAGCCGTGATGTTCCTGGGTCAATTTGACCCGGTTCATGTTGAATCATCCAAAAGTGGTCAGAAACCCAAAAATTCTAAAAACTCTAGTTTGTACCTCATCACCAACAACATTACTAACAATTAAATCAGTTTTTAGTGAAATTGAGTTATTTACCCCTCCATAGATCAGAGTTCAATCAGGAGCACTCACTCGTTTTAATGAAAAATACATGTTCAAACTATTTTTTAGGTACATTGAAAAAAATCTAAATCTAAATTGCATTAGTCTACCATAACATGTATTTTGTCCTAAATTTTATTTGCATTTTGTACGTTTTTTTTTCTCCATGGGGTGATGTAGATAAATAGAGATGAGACACCTGTGCTGTTCAGGGTCATAATGACACACCCACTAAAAATCAAGCCAAATGAGTCATAAAGGATTTGTATTGAAAGTAAACGTTAGTTCGATGACCAAAGGCCAGCACACAGTCATCCTCTTGGTGCAGTCGTATGTATCTGCAGAGTGTAATGTTGTAGGACTTCTCAGCAACCATTTTGTATGTTTGGCCCCTCCCCTGATACGTGTGAGTGGAGTTTTCCCTCAGGGAAAAATAAAGGTTCCCGTCAAAATAGTATCTGTATTTCTCTCACAGGTGCGGTCGTTAGAAAGTGTGTGTGTGGGTCTGAGATTGGGATGAGACAGGGTGTGTGTCTCTCCCAGTCAGACAGACAGTATATTAGAAGTACTATACTACATATGTATTAGTTGAGACATGAAAGAAACCCTCACATTAGTGTCCCATGTCCAATAAAGGTGTATTTAGGGGGAAAGTTAGAAGATGATAAACATTATTTGTTCTGTAATGTGTGCTTCTCATGTAGGGTGATGGGCACACAGCAGGATAGAGATGGTTTCCATAACAACCACCTGATTCTTTTGTTTGAAGTTTGAAATGTGTACAACTTTATATATGGGGTTGTGAACGGGGTGTGTGTGTGTGCTGATATGTGTGTGTTGGTGTCTGTGCGCGTGTGTGTTGGTGTGTGTGTTGGTGTGAGTGTGTGTGTTGAAACTTGGTGGGAGGGAGTAAGAAAGACTGCCCTACATTTACAAAGAAAGAAATAGTCTAAACGTGACTCTTTTGGTGACTTTTAGCCTTCACTTTCACAGCCGGGTCAAATTGACCCGGGAACATCATCTCTGTTATATAAACCTGCAGGGGGGGTTGCAAATACATGATATTTTGTTTGTATTTTTAAAAATGTTGATTACACTAAATAAGGCAAGCAGAAGAAGTTTTATACAGAAAAAGTACTTAGAAGTATTTTTCCTAGATTTTTAAACTTTGAAACGGGTCAATTTGACCCGCAACATAACAGGAGGGTTAACAAACATTTTAAACAAACCTCCAATTACCTCAAATTTAAACTTCTCTTGGTTCTGAAAGTCACATCCACAAACTTCCCCGGCCTCATTTCCACTTTTTTTCCCACATAAAACGACGACCCCGTTGCTCGTTTCTGTATAATTTATAATTTAATGAGTGATTAAATCTCGGCAGCGCTCTCAGTAAAACCCATCCTAAGAGACGTGACAATAAAACACTGTAATTTACTTTAAAACTTTGAGTGAAACTGTGAAAAAGACCAAAGCGTGTACAGTGATTAAAATACGCGCCGCCCTTCCGGCTGAGATGCCTTCAAAATAAAATACCCCACGTGAGAGAGACGACACATGTGTCCATTGTTAAAACAACAAAGGGCTTTTTTTTCTGGCAGGTAGCCAGAGAAAATCTTTGAGAGTTTTTTTTTGTAACCAACCGCTCTGATGTTTTAATACGAAGGGAAACCAAAAGTCTGGACTCTTCAAACTCACAGAATAAATAAACGACCTTGACTTGACCTCTGGCGGTGTGGAGCCTGGCACACGGTTTTGGTTTTGTTGTCACACTTTCCACAACGAGGAATGCAACTGATGTGGATGAGATCGCATTCGAGTAACTGACGTAGCTCGTTCAAAAGGAGAATGAGAAACTGTGCCTCGGGCTTTTATTTTGAAAGGTAAGAGTGCAAGAAGCGGATCGGGTCAGTGCTGCCTGTGTCGAGGTGGAAAGGAATAATGAAGTCACTTGTTATGTCATTTTGTTGAGGCTATGTTGGCCGGAGAATTTCAGAAACCCGTCGGTGACGACATCAATATTTCAGACCCATATTCATAACGCACACCTGAATAAAAAGAATTCTCCGAAAACATCAACAATATTGAAATGTCGTGTTTTTTTTTTTAATCGGAAAATGCTGCATCCCGAAAATGACCCAATTCAGACACGGATGTTTCCACGAACCGCCTCAATTTCATTTTGTCGTCCTCCATTTAGAATAGCGGTGCACGTGCGAGCCGCCGGCGTCCCTCGCCACTCACCCGGTCCCCGGGCCTGACGAGCGGCTCCTGCTTGGTTCCCAGCTTGTGCAGCAGGTTGAAGGCCACCTTCACGCTCCTGGACCACAGCTTTCCTGAAGGCAGATCACAAGGATTACGATTGTGAAAAACACGCACACACACACACACACACACAGACACACACACACACACGAGGGACGGACGCAACAAAGGATGACCTCACGGGTCCGCCACATGCAAGACATTACACATGAAAGGCATCGGTCCTCCTCCGGTATGGAGACCAGAACCGAACCTCCGCTGTGGAGTAATTGGATCCATGTACAGCGATACTTTAAAACACACACACACACACACACATCAGAGGGAGTCATGCAGGCGACGTCACTATATAATTCGAGTGATTCAGGGCTTTTTGGTGTCTGGACGAAGGTTTTTAGGCAACGTGGACTCAAACTTGAGAAGCATTGTTTTTTTCTAAAAAAATACCAGCCCTGTGTGTAAATATAGACGTATTAAATATATTATGATCACATCTCTCCAATCAGTTTCATTGTGCCCGCCAGGCGTAGCTGCCTCTGTTCATTAATGCACTGAAACTCACAACAATGGAATCAATCAATCTCTTTTTTCTTCTTCTTCTCCTTTCTTTCTTCTTCCTTCAATTGAGATTGGCAGACGCAGATATTGTGCATGAGCGGTTCCTCATTGTTTTCCCCCCCGCCATGTGAGGTTTGTCTGACGTTTGTCAGAGCTAATGAAATGAAGGGAAAAAAGGATTCCTCCAGGAAAGAGAGAGAGAGGCAGAGCAACACTGACTCAGGCACTGAAGTGTCATTTAAAGGAAGAATTTTCAGTATAAAATACCAAAGAAACACAAATTGTGTCCTTCAGGATCATAAAGTGTTTCCCCCCCCATTAAGACTTCAGAGAGCTCCGAAAGTAATGAAATCTGCCTGGCAACACGCATCCAGGTGGAGGAGAAATCCTTGGTTGTAGACAGCCATGATGATCCATCAAAATAATCGAAAAACTTTAATATTTTGGTCACTATTGTCTCGTAAATGCACCAATAAAATAAAAAATAAAAAAATCCATCTAATGGATAATAATTAATTATTTCAGGCACGAACGTTTTTTCCGTGTGATTTTAACTCGTGACCCTTTAAAGCAAAGACATTTTCTTTTTTCAGATCACTTCGAAATACACATATATATATATATATATATATGGTGTATATATATATATATATGGTGTATATATATTTATATACATACATACATATATATATATATATATATATTGGTGACCCCTCAGATTCTTAAGCGACTCTCTGATGGTGAACCGCTGCTTTTAACTAAACTGATATCCATTTATTTTCTGTGTGGAAACTGCTGCAGTGACCGTGAGTCAGTTTTTCGGGATGAAGGATGCCCTTCATCAGTCCAGGTGGGCACCCTGGAGGTGGTGACACCCGGAGAGAAAACAAGTCCAACAATCAGAGGAGGATAGTCCGTTGACCTGCAGTGACTCAGCCAGCCCGAGAAAAGACGTCCAGACGCCTTTTATCCTCCGAGGCCGAGGAGCTGGAACGCTTCCGTGTAAATTGAAAAAGAAGAAGAAGCCTCTTTTGTTCTGAAACTAGACGTTAGCCGCCCGAGAGCAGCGGCTGACGCGGAAAAATGACCCCCGAGGACTAAACGGGTTGCCGCTCAGAGACGGCGGGTCAGACCGTCAGACAAAAGGACGACACGCCGTCTCTGCACTCAACATCTCAGACGCGTTACGCAACGGCTTTCAACTGATGTGTTGTTGTTGTGCCCACGTGGATGTACAGCATTCAGGTGGGCTGCATGTCATCCCCCCTCTCCCTCTCTCTCTTTCTTTCTCTCTCTCCTCCCCACCCCCTCATTCCCTGTCAATAAAGGCAATAAAATCCCCCCCAAAAAATAAGCTGAAAAAAAAGAGGTGTCTAGGCGGGCAACTTGGCATCAGCTTTTGGATGCCAGGTTGATCTGCTCCTGGAGGAGGAGGAGGAGGAGGAGGAGGAGACTGCAGGTCCGAGAAGACTTGAAACTAGAGACTGAGACCATGAATCACTATTAATTTCTTCATATACTTATTTTTGCTTGAGTCGCCCCTGGTGGTCAGGAGAGAGAATGCAGCTTTAACACATGAAACATAGACTTCTATACAACCAGAGGAGTCGCCCCCTGGTGGTCAGGAGAGAGAATGGAAGACGCTGCAGCTGAAGTGGAGTATCAGGACTCCTAAACTGTGTAAAATATGAGAGTATAAGTCGATCCTGGGAAGTTCCTCGATGGTGAAGAAGTTCTGCGGAAGTTCAAAACAGGATTTCTAGATTATAGAAAACACTCCAAACAAACAAACAAACAAACAAACAAAAAGCACCCAGGCGACAATCAAAGGAGACAAAGACGCTTTATGCGCCGTATGGAAATCCAGGAGTCTCTATTGATGAGGTGATCCGATCAGAGCTCCCTGAGACTCTCGCCTTTAAGAGAAAAACAAGTTTGCCAGCGTGGCGAGGGTTGAGTTCAAGGACAGCGGGAGAATTCGGTATCACGCGTTCTGTCTGTTCTCCCAGACAAAACAAGTTTGTCCTCGTCAGCCAAGACATCAAAGGGAAAGACACCGCAGGAATAAAAGATAAAGGAAGATAGAGATTTAGATTCAGCACTGCACACACACACACACACACACACACACACACACACACAGTCTCACCATGGCGTTGTCTCTCTGGTGACAGACTCCGGAGTGCCGGCTGAAGACATTTCACAGTCTGGTGAGAACATATCATCAGCTCTGCAAGCTCACGCCTCGCACACGAATGCACACACACACACACACACACACACACACACACACACGCACACACACAAACTCACACACAGTACGCCTGTTGGTTGGATGGGGTGCGTTAGGGACGCTGAGTCTGGGTTAATGGCCGTGTGATCCCGTGTGGTGCAAACAGAGGAGGGAGTACCATTCTTCATCTTCTTCTTCTTCTTCTTCTTCTTCTTCTTCTTCTTCTTCTATTGACTAAACTCCAACTACCTCACATCATCATGCAGTGTATATTTCCAATTCTTCTTCTTCTTCTTCACTTTAATATCTTCTTCTTCTTTAAGTTCATACCTTTTTCTTCTTCTTCACTTTTATACCTTCTTGTTCTTCTATTGACTAAACTCCAACTGCCTCACATCATCATGCAGTGTATATATCCCATTCTTCTTCTTCTTCTTCTTCTTCTTCTTCTTCCACTCTGTGACGTTGGGCCTCATCAACGAGGTTTTTTTTCTCCAAAGTGTGTTTTTCACACGTTGCTAATGCGCCTCGCGGCTCCGTCTGGCTGCCATTAGAGGGATGATGCTCACGCAGCGGGTGTTACACATTGTCTGGTGCTTCGGTTTAAATCAGCTCGTGAGAGCCCAACCGTATGTGCCGGGGAAGAAAAAAAAAACTATTTGGGAGAAAAGCCCCGCTGTGTTGTCATCCCACGATGAAGATTGATATGAGGTCACGTGGGATCTCGGAAGAAAAATCATTTTTCATGATGTATAAATTTGATCCGTCACGATGATCGGACTCTGATCCGTAATGTTTTGTGATACTTCATCAGTGAAGAGCCTTCAGGCCGTTATCGAACATCTAGTCACTTCTTGTACATTTTGTTTACTTTAAAGAGTTTTAATTGCTAAATTCAATCAGAATTTTGACAATTCTATTCAAAAAATGTTATTGACTGGTTGGAAAAAAAGTACATGGTTATAATTGTCAAAGAAATAACTGGTATCCAAACTCAGGTATCGTATCAGTGCCGGTATTTAAAAATGGCCACTAATATCCAGGTTTAATGCAAATATTTAAACATTTACTTCCTCAGTTGCCACTGGAAACTGAAAATGTGTCATTATGGGATGCGATCACAGTGAACTTCAAAACTATGATTCCTGCATTGTGGTTGTTGTCGAAAAATAGACATTTGTGTGAAATTGTCATAATTAGCTAATTAAAAATTATTTTCAGTTAAGGGACAACATTTTTTTTGTGTGTGTGTGATTTCATCGACCATCAAAATCCAATCTGCTCATCCTGGAGTTCAGGTGGCAGTTTTTCCAAATTTAAAGAAACTCCCTTATGGCGTCTTAGATATTGCGTTCGTACGAATGGGATTGGGGTCACAGTGACCTTTGACCTTTTGACCATCAAAGTCCAATCAGATCATCCTGAGTCCAGCTGGATTTTCATGCCAGATTTGAAGAAATGCCTTCGAGAAACTTAAACGATGAAGACGTCTACGTAAAAATCGAGCTGAGACGATAGATTGACCCCCCGCGGGGTTTCTCCGATCGGCGCTTCGGTTACCGTAGGTGAGCACGTAGAGCGGCTTGCCGTTGGTGTCCATGGTGGTGAGGCAGGGGGCCTTCGGGGAGATGGTGCCCCACCTCTGCAGCGCCGCCTCCAGAGACGGGGGCCAGTTGGTCACCACGCCCAGCTGCTCGCCGCGCGTGGCCAACATCTGGGCGCCCTCCGCCTTGGGCTGGTTGGGGTCCGGCTGCTGGACTGGAGGACAGAAGAAAAACACGGTGAGGGACGCTCCGATGTGGAGGTGATGCAAAAAAAATATATCGTTACGGAGCGGACGACTACTACGAGGACTACGACAACTACTACAACTACTACGAGGACTATGACAACTACTACAACTACTACGAGGACTACGACAACTACTACGAGTACTACGACTACTACGAGGACTACGACAACTACTACAACTACTACGAGGACTACTACGAGGACTACGACAACTACTACAACTACTACGAGGACTACTACGAGGACTACGACAACTACGAGGACTACGACAACTACTACGAGGACTACGACAACTACTACGACTACAACTACTACGACTACTACTACTACGACTACTACTACGACTACTACGACAACTACTACGACTACTACTACGACTACTATGACTATTAAGAGGACTACGACTACTACTACTACCACTACTGCTATGAATACTACGACGAAGACGAAGACTAATTATTTTAATATAAGCTACCTGGAAGCAGTTCAAATTAGCCTCCATCGTTAATTCTAATCCTGTAATATAAAATGTCTGAAACGGGCCATTCGGCATGAGTACTTGTATTTTTTGTATTTGTATGTTGAAAACTTTAAGTATATTTTGATGCCAATACTTTTGTACTTTTGCCTTGAACATGTAACTCTTACTCATTGCATAGTATTCTCCTAGTATTTCTTCCACCCTCTGCCTCCAGCCCCCTAATAAAATCCGGTTATGTAGTATGAGAATCACATTTTTTTTTTTAAGACACATCAGACCGAGCTTGGAATATTTATTTTCAAAATAAAAGGGGGTGAAGTTATTACCTTCCAGCAGCTCCTCGAAGTCGTCGACAAAAAACTCCCTCAGCGGCGGCCGCTTGGGTCTCTTCAGAGTGTTGACGAGCTGCTGTATTTTGGCTGAAACTCTGCTGCTGACTGGGACACCTGCAGGGGGCGATCACACACACACACACACACACACACACACACACACACACACACGTTGGTAATTAAAGTCTCGCGTTTCTTTTCCACTCCAGTGTTAATCAACTAAACGAGACACTCATAAAATCAACGAGAGACGAGGAACAAATTGCTCTCTCTCTCTTCTGCATGGATTTAATACGCGATGTCGCCGTATCTCTAAACACCTGAACGCATCTCATCACATGGAGCAGAAGTCAGAAGGAAATGTGAATAAATGTTCTTAAATCGTGATGAAGTCTATGTAGTCGTCCATCTACAAACAAATAAACCATCACAGAAAGACAGAGATGCAACTTTGGTTCCAGAGAAATGAAATAAAATAAGAGATGCTAAGGATTCTCCTTATCATATTAAAAATAAAGTCAATTTTACTGGCATGAAGAGAGTAAACTAGATTACAGTGAAATGCTTCCGAACTAAAGGACGAGTGCAGCTTTCAAAGAGAAAGCTTCAGCTCCTCAGACGAGTGAAGCTTTAAACCATGAACCTCAATGTGCTGGTGCAATGTGGTGGTGCAAAGTGATGGTGCAATGTGATGGTGCAATGTGCTGGTGCAATATGTTGGTGCAATGTGCTGGTGCAATGTGAAGGTGCAATGTGATGGTGCAATGTGTTGGTGCAATATGTTGGTGCAATGTGATGGTGCAATGTGTTGGTGCAATGGGATGGTGCAATGTGATGGTGCAATGTGCTGGTGCAATGTGTTGGTGCAATGTGGTGGTGCAATGTGATGGTGCAATGGGATGGTGCAATGTGGTGGTGCAATGTGTTGGTGCAATGTGATGGTGCAATGTGATGGTGCAATGGGCTGGTGCAATGTGGTGGTGCAATGTGGTGGTGCAATGTGATGGTGCAATGTGTTGGTGCAATGGGCTGGTGCAATGTGGTGGTGCAATGTGTTGGTGCAATGTGTTGGTGCAATGCAATGGTGCAATGCAATGGTGCAATGTGTTGGTGCAATATGATGGTGCAATGTGGTGGTGCAATGTGCTGGTGCAATGTGGTGGCGCAAAGTGATGGTGCAATGTGGTGGTGCAATGCAATGGTGCAATGTGTTGGTGCAATATGATGGTGCAATGTGGTGGTGCAATGTGCTGGTGCAATGTGGTGGCGCAAAGTGATGGTGCAATGTGGTGGTGGTGCAATGTGTTGGTGCAATGTGGTGGTGCAATGTGCTGGTGCAATGTGGTGGTGCAATGTGGTGGTGCAATGAGCTGGTGCAATGTGTTGGTTCAATGTAATGGTGCAATTTTTTTGTTATCGGTATTAAAAACTCACCGTCTCCGGTCTCCATCAGCTCGGCGTTGCCGTACTTGGGCGTCGGCCTCTGGGCGGCGGTGCCGGCGCCCGGCGCTCTCTCCACCTTGATCCCGTCGGCGGTGTTGTTGGTGTAGCCGGTGACGTCCGGAGGGGCGGAGTGGTTCTCTGGGAGGTGAGGAAACAAGAAGAAGGGGAGGGGGGAGGAGTTAGTTCCCACACATCCTGCTGTTAAAATTTTACAATCAGGACCAATTCAACAGTTCAAATAAATCAAGTTGGTGTTAATTATTTAAAATAAGACCCCCCACACACACACACTCACTGTTTAAAATAACAACTATTGCATCACAGCCGTTAAAGATGAAGCACTAAAAGGGGCTGAAGTGTAATTGCTGCCACCAGTTGCGGTGTTGTCGTTTTTTAATGTTTAAGCGTTGAAGGAAATTGAGGTTTCAGTTGAACTTTGTTTGTTGAATGAATGTTTAAAGTTGACGTGTCAAATAAAAGTAATCGTTGAAAGCAGTTGAGCTGTGAGTCTCTCTTTTTTTTAAAAAGAGAATCATGAGAAATCGGCCAGTTGGGAAAGTTTAAGACAAACTCGTCGGGGAACTAGACGACGCGACACGTTAATGAATTAAAGAACACGGCTGAGAAATGAACTAAAAACACTGTTGAACAACAACTTTGAGTCTAAAGCGACTAAATTAAAGTGAAACCCTCTGGATGAAGCTACTCAGCCTCACACTGATACATCATGAATGCTTCTCTCTACACATCCATCAACGGATTTATTCCAGGCAAACCTGCAGCTTAGAGACACTGGAAATAAAGTTTGAGCTTCGGCCACAAATATATATATATATATATTTTTTAATGTCACTCCTCGGGAAGACGGAAACGACTCCATTTCCACCCGTGTCGTGAGTGTGTGTCGGCCTATCTGGTGAGCCAGGTGTTTCAAAGCTTTCATCACTGCCTCAAATATTTTTTTTCGGGTGCTATTCGACAGACATCAAACAGTGTTTACTGTTTTGGCCCCTGGGGGGGAGAAGGAGGAGGAGGGGGGGGGGGGGTTGGTAATCTTCACTTTGAGTGGTCGGAGCATGAAAATGATGCGTGGAGAGAAAGATGCACGCTGAATATGAAAAAGGGGGGGAGGCATGTTTGGCGCTGCCTGTCGTGGCGTCGGTACTGTCACTTTAAATTCAGACGGAGTTATCGATCAATCGACGTTGTGGGATCAGATGCCCCGTGCGGTCGTTGACGTTGGAGAAAATCTCTCTTTCTCTCTCTAAATGCAGCTGAATCGATCCCTGGAGGTCAGAGGTCGCGCTGAAGGTGTAGCACAGAGGCGATGAGGATGGAAATCATCTTCAACCGGACGGTATGCGAGGAGCGGACGTGAAATGCTTTTATTTTGAAGGGCTGCTCGTGTATACAAAACAGAATTAAATTCATATTTTCGCCATTTGGTTTAAGTTTTTTGTCTTTCCTAATTACAAAAATGGAGGGATGGGGAAGATAATATAAGAAACGCCTCGAAATAAAATCCACTACACCAACTATGACCTCACGGCTAAAATAAATAAGAGACCGCTCCTCGACGGCGTCGACGACGACGACGCTCTGAGAGGCGTCGTAAAAAGGGGCGTCGCCTTTATGGCCGCGTGGGGTTTGAACATGTGAACCGCGTAAAGAGGCCAGGATGTGACGGTGGAACGCCTCCTCCCCAAAACACCAACGTGGCGACCGTCCTCCACCCGTCTGGTTTCCTCACGCCGGATGTTCTGGAACTCGTCTTCAGGGATTTGATCCGAAAAAAAACGTGAAAAAAAAGAAACGAGCGCATTAAAAAAATTACGAAATCCGCGTCCACGTACTTTGAAAATTTACTTGAACCTTTAATATCTGCTTTGTTTGGATCTCCACTATATTTATTAAGGTATCATGTATTATATCAAGTATCGTATAACTTATTACTTATCGTAACACCTATCACTTAAATTATTAGTTATCGTGTCACGTATCGTAATATTTTTTATAAAATTATAATTAAATAAAAAATCTTATTATCTTACATATCTTAAATTTCTTAAGAAATATATTTAAGAAATAGAATAAAAACACCATTATAATATTGATACAATGACACCCACCCACAGAAACAAGTTCATCAATTATAATACAAAAAGGCACTTTCTGGTCACGCCAGTGTTTTGGTACATTTTGTAAAGGAAAAAAAAAAAGATGTTTAATTAACCCTTGTGTTGCCTTCGGGTCATTTTGACCCGATTCAATATTTAACCCTCCTGTCGCCTTCGGGTCAATTTGACCCGATTCAATGTTTAATGTCGGTGTTCTTTCGGGAGTCAACAAACAAACATAAAGTACCTCACACTTAAACTTGGAAAACAATATTAATTCTAATAATTTTCTGGAGATTTTAATAGCTGGGGTCATATTGACCTCAAGGGTAAAATATGTTAGTAAATATAAAGGTAACAGGAGGGTTAAACATTGAATCGGGTCAAATTGACCCGAAGGCAACACAAGGGTTAAATCTTAAGTAAAAAGGTAAAAATGAAACACCAAAGTATGGTTTACATTTTGTACTACCGTGTCATTTGCAAGTGCCTTCATCATTTCAAGCGTTTGATTGTAAAAAGAAATGAAGAAGGATTTAATCATCCTAAAATGTGAAATTTTTTACCGTCCAGCGACTGAACGAAGACGTTGTTTTTGGTCTCTCAGTCTGACCTCTTTCTTAATATTTCGTCATTCTTATACACAAGACTTCCTTTGAGCAGTGAGTTGTTTTTCAATCAGCTTCCAGATTTAAAAAAACTAGGGCTGTGAAACGATTAAAAATTTTAATCGGGTTAATCACAGGTTTTTGTGGATTAATCATGATTAATCACATATTACCGATATTCTCGGTATATTTTGTGAGAACATAGAGATTTATGACAAAAGACGGATATATACATTTATACATTCTTCTATACAATGGTGCTGCAACTCAGCAGTTATTTAGCAGTTTTCTTCCATATGGAACATTAATACATCTTCATCCTAAACAGAATGTTTATCCCTCCTGTCACCTTTCGGGTCAATTTGACCCCATTCAATGTTTAATGTCGGTGTTCTTTGGGGTCAATTTGACCCCAGGCTGTTTTTCACTGTGTCAAACATATCAGAAATATCAACTTTTTTATTTATTTAAAGGGCTATTTAGGTAGTCAACAAACAAACATAAAGTGCCTCACACTTAAACTTGGGAAACAATATTAATTCTAATAATTTTCTGGAGGTTTTAATTGCTGGGGTCAAATTGACCCCGAGGGTAAAATATGTTAGTAAATGTAAAGGTAACAGGAGGGTTAAACAGAGCATGTTTCTCAACCATTAACTCCACCATGATACAATCTAAAGGTGGACAGATTGACAAGTGCCTTTCTTTTTGCTCGGTCCCGATGCCCGCGCACGGAGCTCTGTGGCGCGCCAGACGGAGATCGATAAGTGTTAACGCAACGCGTAGAGACAGAGATGACATGCTGCTGTGGAGATACGATCAACAACAGACGTTTAGTTTAATAAAAGAACAAAGGCGTGCTATAGAGAACATGTCAGGGGGCGGGCCAATCTTTTTAATGTCATGCGATCTACCGACACTACGCCGCGATCGACTGGCAGGTCGCGATCGACGTGTTGAGACCCTGATCTACAGGAAGTAAAAGTCGTAACAAGGTTTCCGTAGGTGAACCTGCGGAAGGATCATTACCGATGAACAGACTGTCTGCATGAGAGCGGACAGAGTTCAGATTGAAGTGGTGTATTGGAAGCTCATTTTGCAAGTGACTTTTTTTTCGTCCCAACGACCAACAACAGACGGATTGGAAGCTCATTCTGCGCATGCGTTAAATGCGTAAAAAAAAAAAAACTAGTTAAACCTGTAATTGGATTAACTGAGTTAACGCGTTATTTTTCACAGCACTAAAAAAAACCTGAATATATATCACAATGAAAAGTCCCCAGTGTATGTTGAAATATGCAAATGAGGCAATGTCTCGTTAAATATGTGATAATTGTCGTAGATTCATCTGAACATTGGATAAAATGTTTTTTTTAGAGGGGATTAATATCTCTTTTTATCACTACATTATTATTATTATATGTGAACAACCTTCAACATATAGAGAGGAATGAAAGTGTAAAGTTTGGTGGATGTCAGAGAAAACTCTTTTTAAAGATATGTTTTGAAGATTGAGAAACATTTTACAGACAGATGAATAAGGTCAAACAATAATAATACATCAAAATAAAAAAATAAAAATGAGGCGTTATCTCATGTAAACTTTTGCTTAATTTATAGGAAATCTACCTAAATAGACAAAGTATTCAAATAAACACCTACATGTGTATTTTGGATGTTTTCTAGTCTGAAAAAAACATGTTATGGAAGCAGAATTAACCAGTGAATGAAATTAATATGTTTTTAGGGGGTATGTCCCCCTAATTTAAGCCAGATGCTCAACTTTAAACAACATGTTTTGGTGATTTTAACACTTAGCAGCGATCCGATCTAACCGAGTCCCGGGACTTTGTCAGTAATGTTTGATATCGGCATGTTTTCATGTCGTGTCTCTTCCATCCGCTCACGCCAAAACCGCTGAGTCATCGAGGACATGGAATAAAGACATGAAGATATGACGTGGAGGGATGAAGAAACAAGCAGAGAGAGAGAGAGAGAGAGAGAGAGAGAGAGAGAGAGAGAGAGAGAGAGAGAGAAATGACTCCCAGACACAACATAATACTTTATGAAGCCAGAGGCTAATGACTGTCACACGCTGTACCAACATCTGGGCTGCTGTTTGAGCTGCAGCCAACGAGACATGGAGTCGTTTATCTGACTGTGTGTGTGTGTCTGCGTGTGTGTGTGCGTGTGTGTGTGTGTGTGTGTGTGTGTGTGTGTGTGTCTTGCATGAGTATCCAGTGACCTCATCAGAATGCATTTGTGATGATGTGTGACTGGGAGGAGGAGGAAGATGATGATGATGATGATGGTGATGATGAATGCCTCCTTCACTGCAGGAATAGCAATCAGGGTGTGGGAGGCGGCTTCAGGGACACCTCCACCCTGGTGAGACACCTGGGGAGTCACCTGGTGAGACACCCGGTGAGACACTTGATGAGACACCTGGTGAGTCACCTGGTGAGACACCTGACACTTGATGAGACACCTGACACCTGGTGAGACACCTGGTGAGACACTTGATGAGACACCTGACACCTGATGAGACACCTGGTGAGACACTTGATGAGACACCTGACACCTGATGAGACACCCGGTGAGACACCTGGTGAGACACTTGATGAGACACCTGGTGAGACACTTGATGAGACACCTGGTGAGTCACCTGGTGAGACACCTGACACTTGATGAGACACCTGACACCTGGTGAGACACCTGGTGAGACAATTGATGAGACACCTGGTGAGACAATTGATGAGTCACCTGACACTTGGTGAGACAATTGATGAGACACCTGACACCTAGTGAGACACCTGGTGAGACACCTGACACTTGATGAGACACCTGACACCTGGTGAGACACCTGATGAGACACCTGACACTTGATGAGACACCTGACACCTGGTGAGACACCTGATGAGTCACCTGACACCTGATGAGACACCTGGTGAGACACCTGACACCTGGTGAGACACCTGGTGAGTCACCTGACACCTGGTGAGACACCTGATGAGTCACCTGATGAGTCACCTGACACCTGGTGAGACACTTGATGAGTCACC